>NW_026999301.1:2703878-2932588 GCF_037126465.1 Ornithodoros turicata
TACACACAGTCCATAGGGGTATGTTACTGCATCCAAGGCACGATGAAGATATTGCTCCTTCTCCTCTCTGTCTTCCTTCTCATGGGTCTAGGTAATATAATACAATGGAATTGTCGAGTCTCTTTTCCAACCTCGATGACATTAATGACCTCTTAGAAGAACAAAGGGCAGTTTGCTGTTGCTTACAGGAGACATATCTACATGAGAACAGTGTAAATCCTTTTCGTCGACATAATGTATTTAGAAAAGACCGCACAGACAGCACCCGCGCATCTGGAGGTGTCGCTGTCATTGTCCCACAGTCCATACCTGCAACCCCATTTCCTCTTGTCACAGACTTGGAAGCCGTGGCTGTACAAATATGCCTCGACAGGGTGATTACATTATGCTGACTGTACCTTCCACCTTCAATTTTAATTGAACAAAAAGACTTTGAGCATCTTTGTGACCAGCTTCCTCCGCCATTCATGATACTTGGGGATCTAAACGCTCACAATCACTTGTGGGGCAGTACAAGGCTGGATGGTCGAGGGAAAATGTTAGAGAGAGTTTTATGTCAAGGCCTGTTTGCCTGCTTAACACAGGACAGCCTACATACATCAACTCTGCAACACAAAGCTGCTCTTGTCTAGACATTTCGCTGTGCAGTCCCTCCCTCTTCGATTGTTTTAACTGGACAGTCCAGCAGAACCCAAGGGGAAGTGACCACTTCCCTGTCATCCTAAAATTTCGTGGTGTTGCGAACTCGCTTTGAACACGACCACCACGATGGAAATTATCTCAGGCTAATTGGGGTGAGTTTCGAATGAAAGCCAACCTCAATTTGTCATATTTTGAAGATATGTCCATTGAAGAAGCAAACAGTGTCCTTACCGGTATGATCATAGATGCTGCTCACAAATCCATTCCGCAGACATCAGGTCAGCTCCCCAAGCGTCCAAAACCTTGGTGGACTGACGAATGCGCGAAGGCGAGAAAGGAACAAAATCGTGCATGGAGTATCTTTCGTAGATACCCAACACCACATAACCTCCTTGCATTCAAAAGAGCACGTGCCAAAGCGAGATGGACGCGAAAACAAGCAAAAAAGTCTTCTTGGTGCAATTTCGTTTCTTCTCTAACACATAGAACACCGTCAAAGAAAGTGTGGGACAGACTCCGGAAAATTAAAGGAGACTACCAGAGTTTCTCTGTTCCTTTTCTTTGTGTTAATGGAGTCCCCTGCCAGAGTTTAGAAGAACAGGCCGATCTCCTAGGTCAACATTTCCAAAGTGTGTCCAGTTCTGCTCATTACAACAGAAATTTCCTCTCTGTAAAGAATCGTGCTGAAAAACAAGCGATTTCAACAATGGGTGGCTAAAATGACACATACAACCAGCCATTCACTATGGTAGAGCTCCGGCGAGGATTGGCCTCAGTGAAGGTCAGCGCTCCTGGCCCAGACGACGTGACATACCCCATGATCACCCACCTATCAGAGGAATCCAAAGAATGTTTACTAAAACTTTTCAATAAAGTCTGGGATAAGGGGCAGATGCCAATGGCATGGAAGACAGCAACAGTCATTCCACTGCTGAAGCCTGGCAAGGTTTCATCAAATCCAACCAGCTACAGGCCCATCGCTCTCACTAGCTGTTTGGGAAAGACTTTCGAAAGGATGGTTAATAATCGGCTGGTATACTTCCTTGAGGTGAATAACTGTCTTTGTAAATACCAGTGTGGATTCCGTGCAGGATGCTCAACAACTGATCACCTTATCCGCCTCGAAACTACAATTCGAGAAGCCTTTGTGAGGGGAAATCACTGTATTTGAGTGTTCTTTGATCTGGAAAAGGCATACGATACTGCCTGGCGGTATGGTATTGTTCGAGATCTTCACAGTGTTGGCATACGTGGGCGACTCCTGCGGTGTGTCATTGATTTTCTTAAAGGGAGAACTTTCAGAGTTCGACTAGGAACAACTCTGTCGCAATTATTTGTTCAATAGAATGGAGTTCCCCAGGGCTCCGTACTGAGTGTCACTCTCTTTATAATGAAAATGAATTCTATTGCTAGTGCTATCCCTCCATCTATATCGTACTGCTTGTATGTCGAAGATGTCCAGATTTCGTACTCATCAGCAAACTTGAGCACATGTGAGAGGCAGCTGCAGCTCACAATAAACAAACTCGTTATATGGGCTGACCAGAACGGATTTAATTTTTCCGCGGAAAAAACAGTCTGTGTCCCATTTTCCAGGAGAAGAGGACTTTTTCCAAACCCCGCACTTTCTATAAATGGTCACAGCCTGACTGTTAGTGAGGAACATAATTTTCTCGGTGTCATATTTGACAGAAAGCTCACTTTCTTGTCCCACATAAAGAATCTAAAAGCTAAATGTCTTCAAGCTTCCAACATACTTAAAATCCTATCACATAAATCATGGGGTGCAGACCGTCGCACGCTCCATCGTATATACACCTCCACGGTTCGTGCGAAGTTAGACTATGCATGTTTCGTTTACGGATCAGCACGCCCTTCAGTTTTGAAGGCATTGGACTCTGTGCACCACCTAGGATTGCGGTTGGTGCTTGGAGCCTTCAGGACCAGTCCGATAGAGAGCCTGTACGTTGAATCGAATGAATGGTCTTTGCAAAGACGGCGTTCTTATCTTGGAACATCGTATGGTTTAAGGATTAGAGGCTACCCTCAACATCCTGCATTGCCATGTGTAAAGGGCACTCGTTTCAAGCAGTTTTTCACAAACAAGCCCAAAGCTATACCATCTTTTAGCATTCGGCTTGAACGAGATATTGAATACTTTGGTTTTACACGTTACGTCCATTCTTCCTTAGAGGCTAGCAAGATGATGCCTCCTTGGCAGCCGGCACCACAATACAATATTTCACTAACTAAGTTCAATAAACGGGAAAATGCTGTTGAAGAAATACAGCATGAATTTGAGCATCTAAGAGAAAGCCTTGGTGATCATGTTGAAATATACACTGATGCTTCGAAGACCAACATAGGAGTAACATGCGCGATGATAAGCGGCACATGCACAAAATCACACCGCCCGAACAATGTATTGTCGATTTTCAGTGCAGAGATGTACGCTATCGTTGTCGCTCTTAATCATATTTTACAGACACGTATATCATCATCAGTCATCTACACAGACTCTTGTCCCACCTCAAAATGTGTTTGTGAACGTGATTACTCTGTGCCAAGATGTAGGTTCATGTGTCAATCCAACTGTACAGTGGAAGGGAGACTCTAATGCACTGGGTTAGCCTTCGTATAGCTCATTTTGGAATTAAACATTACTGAAGGCAATGCCCTCCTCACCTGTATAAGCCACCATGGGATTCATTCCCAAAATATTTTTATTAAGAAGCATTTATGTCTGATTCTGATATGTGCTGTGTTCTGATATGTGGCATATTATCCCCTGGATACGTTTTAAGGATCAGCGTTGGCGTCGTCAAGGATAAGCATAAAGTGACGTCTGTGCAGTTACTTCACGAAAATGGTAATTGTAACTGAAGTTCGGTTACTAATTATATCCTCCAAAGGTACCTAACCTGGTATAGTTTTGGAGTAAACCAACATGTGCAGCTCTTACAAGAAATCGTGTCCAAACAATCGAGGTATATTCACCTTCCTTTTTCCGGGACCATTCGGTGGGATACGACCCCGATGGCAGCCAAGTCGCGTTCGAAATCTTTCAAACAACTCTCAGATTCAACATATCCATGCCAACACGTCCGATCTTTTCGCAAGTCGTGAACGTGCTGCTTCAGCACCTGATATTCATCACAGTCCACATTCATCCCCTAGCCTTCTTTCCGGGGAAAAGAAGCGAATCAAGCCGAGTAGACAAGTGAACACAAGCGTTGTACGGCACCTCAGCAAGACGCAAAACAGCTACTGGAGACGCCGCTTCTCGCGCGCGTCTAGTCCCGGCGTGTCATGTGCTGCGCGCGGTCAGCATGCGGTGTCAGATTTAGTTTTTCTTTCTTAATTCTTTACCCGCCGCGCGTCTCATGTTGTCCCCGTTAATATCCCCTGCTGGCCTGCACTTTGGCGTTTCTTCGTCTATTTCACGTTGTCTCTAAGCTCTGCGAGCTCAATGTTGCAGCCAGGGGCGGATTTAAGGGGGGGGGCGACCCCCCACCCCATACGGTCGTGTTCCCTATGTAAAAACCCTATCCCCTGACGATGCTGCGCCGCAAAGCACGAAATTTCCTTAAGACCGCTCCCCCCCATGACAGACCCTTAAATCCGCCCCAGGTTGCAGCAATTTTTGCGCAGGTGAGTTTCCTGCACGAAACAGTCCTTCGCTTTATGGTGCGCTTTCCCCTTTACCACTGCGTGCTCCGCAGGAAAGCCAGCAACGAAGGCCACGAGTAGCAGTCGACCCGGTCACGTGACGCGGAGGCGACGGTCACATGATCGGAGAGGCTCCGCCCATGTGACTCAGGCTACAGCCGAAAAGAGCCTCCCCGCACTTGGCCTTCGGGAGAGGAAATTAAGTTGCGCTGCGCATGCGCCAGCAATACGTCACGTGCCGCTCTTTACCGCTGCCTTGTCGTCTGCTCGCTTCTTGTGCGCATGCAGACTGATGATGATGATGATTAGGATTTTAATGGCGCAAAGGCAACTTTGGCCATAGAGGCTTGCAGACTGCGGGTTGCTTGAGCAGCTTAAGGCTTGAGGATGGATTCGTGGTTGGGACGTGAAGCAAGTGAAACAGCTTTGCTTTGCTGCATATTTCGTTCAATCTCCTCGCTGGACGTCTGTCGATGTTCACCATGTGAGGGAACGTTTCAGTAACACCTGCGAGTAGCATGTTCGGTTCAAAGGTGAGGGTGTTTGAACAAAATTGCTCCATGGGCTGCTCTGTTGCGCCGATTGCAACAATGCAAGTTCACTTTTTCTCAGCCCAGGCAACAGCAGCACCAGGTGAATGTACAATTCTGAAGCAGGTAAGTGCGTCTCATGCTCTGTTACACTAATACACACATACCATTCGCGTTCGACGCACTTACTTTGCAGGTGTTGCAAAAAATGATGGAGTGGCATAAACCGGCAGTCTGCTGTGCAATGTACTACACCCCCATATCCCATATACTGCCGAGTGCCGAGCTCGACTAATTCGTCTGGCGTGTTCGGATTATCTAATTGTATCACCTGTTCCATCTCAACACCGGAGCCGGTAAATGTGTAATGTTTGTTCCGATCATCTTTAGTTGTGCTTAATTATTCCTATTATTTTGTTCCCGTGTTTTTACACAGAACTCTCATGCTGCATTTTTAACTCGGCCAACGAAATTACAAAACATATGCCAATTGTGTTAAAACTGAGGACATTGCTTATTTTTGCTGATTTCATGTTTTCCGGAATGGAGAGAAGAAATGCAGAAGGCAGCCAAGGGTCATTATAGGCACAGGCGCAAAAAGATTGAGAGGTGGAGGTTTAAAGTGTTATTATATTTGTGACTAATCAGGTGCTTTTACAGAGAGGACATATCAAAGGAAATGTTCCACAAAATCACACGGTTCTGTCATGCGTGGGGACACCTGCCTTGCTGATGTGCCTGCAACATTCCAAACTGGAACATTCCAAGCTGTCTCTTAGTCTTCCAAGCTTGCTATTTTGCACGTGGCTTTGGGCTATGCCACACCTGGGGTTGTCAACCCCGAGCCATTTTTGCTGTCCCGGGATTTCGGGATTTTTTGCTGTCAATCCCGGGACGGGATTTCGGGATTGTGACTAGTTTAGATGGTGCTTCCAAGCATAGTCCTGCGCAGGTCGGGATTATCTGACCCGCATCCGAACCGTGCCCGCAGGTTCAAATCTGCACCCGACACGCTACCCGAGTACCGTTACAAATTGAGACCCGCATCCGAGCGCAGCACGCATATTTTTTTTTCAAAAAGCTCACTCGCACACGAAGCGCTACCCGCAGCGCGATGAATGCAGTACACTGATCGTCTACCTGGTCTATGCCTGATCACTAGATGTGTCTGTGTGCATAGTTTTTTGTACGACATCAGCGCAGGGGGCAAAAAGGTGCGTGTTGGTTTGTGACTCGAGGCAGCATGACACGAAGCGTGACATGGACAAAGCAGAACACACAGGCGCTGTTGCACCCTAATGGTGTGAGCGTTTGTTCCGCCATTGTCAGCGACGTTTTACGCCATAATTCGAGTACACATTGCAGTACAGACGCGTAAAATGTTGAGCAACTCAGTGTACTTTATAATAGTGCTTTGGTAAAGTGCATCGACCGCACCGAACCCGCTACCTCGCTGGTCCCTACCGTGCAGGGCTCTACTTCCAAGTCCATTCACCTCAAGTGACTATATCGGCGTGCGGCGCGCAGTTCATGTGTGCTTTGTCAATTCTACCTTTTCGCGAAAGAAAGCACTCGAAAATTCGCAGTGTAATTACATTGGTAAAATAGTGACGACGAAATGGTTACATTTTATTTATTTATTTTTGCTCCGATAATGATATATGATAAGGAGTGAGTCTGTGCCTGATGGCCCACGGGTGTTTGATTTTCCTGTCATATTTGCCCTCACGAAGTCCCGGGATTTTCCGCAAGGAATTCTGGGACTTCGGGACGTCAAAAATTGGTCGGGATCCCGAGATTTTGGGATATCCCGATTGACAATCCTAGCCACACCCCACTGACAGAAACCAAGGAAGATGCAATACAGAATTAATGAATTAAAAACAATTAAAACCCCCCAGTGCTGCGTAGGACAAGGACAGAGGATAAAAGGACAAGGACCGGCACTGAACTGCAACCAAGTGAAGTTTATTTTTCGAGCAAACCAGTGACACCCCTCTCACCCCGCAAAAACCGACCAAAAGAGAGCGCTATACACTAGAAACAAGTTCTTCCAAATCTGCTTGCCTATCTGTTGTTTCGTGCATTGATAAATTCTTCTATTTTCTTGGTGAAATCAATGGATGCCATACTAACACAATTATCCCCTTCCTCTCGAATATACCTAGCCTCCTGATAAAGAAGCTTCCCTCTTCCATGCCCGTGAAAAAGAATTTGCATTCCGCGATAATCTGGGGGCTGTTTTTGCAATCCTCGCAATCTTTTATGTGATCTTTTCAAGTTGAATATTGGGGGCTCGCCCTGGCATGCTCCTGCAACCTGACGTTGACGCATCTCTGCGTTTGCCCAATGTAAAATTTCTTGCAACCTAAAGAAATTTTGTACACGACATTCCGTTTGCAACCGGTGAACCTAGTTTTGTGTTTTATTGTACATTCCGGTTCTTCTGGATTATTGACTTTCCTCGGAAGTGATGCCAGCGCGCCCCCTTTCCTGAAAACCACGTTGCAACGATGCACGGATGCAATACAACAGCACGGATACAATACAGACAGCACGTGCAGGCCCCTGTAAAACACTAACTGAAATGTCTTTTTTTTTTCTTGTTGTACTGTCTTTTTTGGAAGTATTTGTGTATATTAGGGAAACTACGTGACCGTGTAGCACTCTGCTTTCTATGCAGCTCAGTATTTGACGTGTGCTGGATGGCACATTGCTAAGGATTCAGTTCACCTCAATACAAGGCAGTACTTGTACACCACCATGAGGGACTACAATATATATTATAGTGAGAGGAACGACGACGACAATCAAAGCAGTGTTGCCCTGTTGGTCAGAGCCCAAACGAGCAGTTCAGTGGCAAGAAGGATGATGATGCTACTCTTTTTCAATGAGGAAATACTGACTTGTTGCAAGAGGGACTTGTTGAGGATTTCTTGCTAGTTCTCGTGACATGCAAAAACAGCTGTTAAGGCATTTGGGCACCAAAAAAAGTGTGCATAGATTTTATACATGGCACCGCAGGTGGGTCATTCTATGAGATAGTTGTGTACTGGCACGAAGCACATTTGGGTAAAAAGCATCTGTTGCAGCTTAAGAAAATAGTACCATCAGTCAGGGGCGCTATCACAGGGTGCAACGACTCTGCCCTCAGCTTCATCAACATGGGCATCACCGCAAGGCTCATGGGTATCGTCAGAGTGCCACGAGGAAGGTGGAACACTTGGTGGCGATAAAAGGAACCTGCTTCTGGCAAGCGGGGTCTTTCTGCTCCGGCTCTTGATGTTGCTGCCTCAGGGCTTTGATTAAACGTCTCACTTTTGTAGAGGTTGTCGTCATGCTTGCCCTGGAGGGTCACTACAACTGGTGGCAGCGGTGGGATACTCCTACGTCTCGGACGCTTGGTTGCTCCCAAGCCTTGGTTCACGACTGGCCAAGGATCGTCGAAAGCGTTGTTTGCTGATGGAATCTGCGTAGGGGCTTACGGCGACTTGGTTCTGTTCTTCGGATGTCGGCTGGGTGAGCAGCATAATTTCCTTTGAGCCACGCCAAGTTAGAAATTTGCTAGAGATTCGAATTCGCACGTGCTGACTTAGGCCTAATTGAAGAACAGATCTAGAACCCTCCATCATGGATTTAAAATGCCTGCTAAAAGCGGATCTTTTGTTAATTTGCGAGGAACTGGGGCTAGAGGCTCAGAAATCCATGAGGAAACCTCAGGTTATAGCCACCATTCAGGGTTCAGGGGTAGAGCAGGACGAGCTTAGCGAAGCTTGGGATGTTATTCAGGAACAAAAGATAGAGGCCGAGGCTCTCGAGGGAAGGAGGGAGGTCGAAGCTCTCAAAAAAAAAAATAACAGAAGCCGAGGCCGCAGTACAGAAAGCAGCTGAACATAGGCAGATGGAGTTTCAGCTTGAACTCAAACGGTTAGAGCTCGAAATGAAGCGCTTAGAAACGTCACGTAGTTCGGCTACTGCTGTCGATTATGGCAAAGTCAAGATATCTAAGCTTTTGCAACCTTACAAAGTGGGGGATGATATTGGCCTTTTCCGCAATCCTACACTCCACAGCACATTCTGCAATACGTGTTGAAAGAAACGCAGTTTTCTCTTCAGGTCATCGTGACCTGTCACCTCTTGTACAGCTCGTCCAATTGACCAAACTCTGGACAACTTGTCTCGACCCTGAAGAAGCGCTATCTCAGTAAAGTGCTTTTCAATAAGCGTGTAGTTTGACGCCTCACTTCTGAGGCAGACTTCATGAAGCAGAGATCCTACAGCAGCCTGTAGTTCTTCGAGCGCACGTTTTTCAGTCTCTAAGTAGTCCGCTTCTACGCTGACAGTCCCTAAGTTCGAACATTCTGACAGTGAGTACGGACGCACGGTACTTACAGCGTCTCACTTTTGTAGAGGTTGTCGTCATGCTTGCCCTGGAGGGTCACTACAAGGGGCAGTTGTCTGGTTACATTGCAGGAGAGTACTCAGTACTGGAGAGACAAACACACAGGATATTTTTACTGGTCTTGTTGATCGTTAACAATATATCGTTGCAAAATACAATATAAGTTACTGCTGGACACCATATCAATGAGCCTATTAGCTCGCACTTCATCGGAGTGGCCCTCTGTTGGCTAGCAGGAAGATATTGAACACGAAACGGGTGACTGGTCCATGCACCTCTGTGTGTGTGTGCCTGCTTCTGTTTGCTCCTACGGTGTTGTAGCCTCCGTTGCTGCTGCGCCATTAAAATTCTAATCATCATCATCATCATCATCCTAGGGTGTTGCTCCAATGAAGAAATGTGACACCCTGGTGTTTCGTAGCCTTTTATTGCAAGCTGTACAAATATTGATGCACAGACAGTGTGAAGAAACCAATAGCAGCAGGGCAGTTTTCAGAAGCAGCTTTGTGACCAGATTCTAAGGGCCTGCCAAGCAGCAGGAAGTACACCCAATCAGAGTATTTCTGTTGAATTCATGTTTAAAAACCTTCACACCTACATAACTTACTCATGAATGCAGCATTGTCATGTGACAACACATGACAGTCCATTAATGCTTTGAATATGCATTGAGCTTTATGCCTCTGGTTGGATATGAAACAATGAATCTTTCAGTGAGCATACCATCTTCCAAATTGCAAAACATCACAAACAGTTTATTAACATGGCTCATGTCTTGTGCCATCTCCAACTGATAGAGTATTACCAGACTTTTATCTATGAATCGGTCTTAACAATAACCCCGTTTTCACGATATCCCCAAAACCCTTAACTTCGCTAACAATGTTCTTAGGCTGGGGCCACATGAACTCACTCGGGTATGATCCGTATGGTTTCTGGGCATTGTGCTCCGTGAAAATATCGGGCGGGGGGGGGGGGGAGGCATTATCGTAGTTACGTAATTACAGCTAAACATATCATTACTGACATGTGTCTAATGCTGAAATCGCCATATGCTGATACATATGCTGATACATATGAAATGCCATATGTATCAGCATATTCGTGAACGTCATTTTGTTTTATTCTATAGAAACTTCTTACCACTCCACCCGGTGCTTTTGCTGGGCGATGAAAGTTTCATACCCTTTGAAAAGATCTATATGTTTTTTAGAGATACCGAGTTTTTAAAGGATCTGTGATTTTAATTACTAACCCAGCACTCAACACCGTTTTAGTAAATACACAGTAGTATTTGGCGCATTATGGCCTTAGTAGCTAATGCGCCAGAAAAACCCAAATCAAATTTTATTTATTTATTTATTTATTTGAAATACTACTGGCTTCCTCCTAGAAGCCTAAGTAGGAATGGGAAAAGACAACAAAACCGAACAATGACAGAATTGTAATTGACCAACTGCCCTGACAGCAACGACAGAAACTAAACTACAGTCTTCGCCGTGACAACCTCCTCCGGTAGGCTCTTCCATTCCTCTACCGTCCTGGGGAAAAAAGATAATTTAAACGCGTCTATTCTACACTGGTATGGCTTTAACTGCAGAGCGTGTACACTACGAATAGATCTCTTTTCCTGGAACATAATGTACTGATCCCTACCAATATTAAGCTTATTTTTGAAGATAAGAAATAAAGTCTTGAGTCTTGCAATTTTACGTCTATTGACCAAATTCTCCAAATCTGCTTTGTAGTAAAGATCTGACACCGAACTCTCTCTATCTATTAAACACTCTCTATCTATTAAAAATAAAGCGAAGTGCTCTCTTTTGGACTGCTTCAATTTTAGAAATATTTTTTACAGTTAACGGATCCCACACAACACTTGCGTATTCTAATACCGGTCTAACATATGCTTTATATGCCGATAACTTTGTCTGCCACGTGGCATGTTGAAGATTACGTTTTAAATACCAAAGCTTAGCGGAAGCCTTTTGGACGATGCTGTCCACATGCAAATTCCATGTCAAATTATTTGAAATATTTACACCAAGATATTTAAAATTACTAACAGTGGATAACGTACATGAATTAATCTGGTAATCGAAAAATAGTACTCTTTTTTTCCTAGTCACATTCATGCACACACACTTCTTCGGGTTTAAAACCATCTGCCAAGTGTGACACCAAGTCACAACCTTCTGTAGAGACTCATTTAACAATACTTGATCTTCAACAGTTTTAACTTGGGAATAAATAACGCAATCATCTGCAAAAAGGCGGCAACGAACGGAAACACCCTTCATAATATCATTGATAAAAATTAAGAATAAAAGCGGCCCAAGAACTGACCCTTGCGGGACACCTGACAAAACGCGGGAGCAAGTCGACCTGGTTTGCTTTACTTCTACATATTGTTGTCTACCAGAAAGATAATCAGTTAGCCAGCTGATAATACATGAGTTAGAAATAATTTTACCAAGCTTCAGAAGCAATTTTTCGTGCGAGACTTTATCAAACGCCCGGGATAAATCTAGAAATATTACATCAACCTGACCACGAGAATTCACAATATCCGCAAAATCATGTACGATTTCGATTAATTGAGTTATTGTGGAGACCCCCGCCCGAAATCCATGTTGAAATGGGTTAAAAAATTTATTCCCTTCGAGGAAGGATATTATATGTTTACTAATTATGTGCTCTAGAAGCTTAGCGCACGTCGGCAACAAGGAAACCGGTCGGTAATTACAAACATCCTGAACGCTGCCAGCCTTATAAATCGGCACAACTTTAGCAATCTTCCACTGTTGTGGGACTGATCCTGTTGATAGCGATTTCTTAAAAATCAAGAAAAGGAATTCACTACACCACTCCGCGTAACGTGAGAAGAACGTATTGGGAATGTCGTCTGAACCTACCGCCTTTTGTTATCAATGTTAAGTAACAGCTGAAAAATTCCATGTATAGATAACTCAATGTCTGGAAGCGAATATACAATGTTATCGTCAAAGTCAGGTCGAATGCCATCATCAATGGTGAACACAGAACAGAAGTAATCATTAACATATTCACAAATCACATGAGTGTCACTAATCACAGTACCATCCACCTGTAACCTCTCAAGTGATTTTCGTGATGGGGATAAAAAACGCCAAAACCTGGCCGGATCCTCTTTGAGAAATTTGTGCAGTGTCACATTATAAAAATGAAACTTGGCACGTCGCACTTGAGCCTTAAAGCTCTCAACTAATTTCAAAAGCATCACTATTCTCCTGACGGTTCCTTTTCCGTTCTGTATTTACCTTTCTTTTCAGATGAATAATGTCACGGGTGATCCACGGGTTATGTGTTTTTACCTTCTTCACTTTACGCGGAACGTACAAAGCCAAACAAGATTTAACAATATTAACAAATTCGTTTCACAGCGAATCCACCGTACAGCTCTATCAAACCAAATCAAACCAAAATCAAACCAAACCTTCTGGAAAGAAGAGATCAGGTCCCCGCTCAAGTCCTCCGAGCCCATTTTCATGCTCTGGTAGCTGAGAAGTTTTCTACGTTTACGGCAGCATATACCGATGGGCGCATCCCGAAACATGTCCGCCTCAGCATTCGTCATGCCATCCGAAGGCGTAGTGCACGGAAGACTCCTTTCACATCCAACCTCCTCCACAGCTGCGGGACTCTATGCCATCCTTTTCTTTCTACAACACATCGCTGATTTTACGCCCCGGGAATGGGCAGTCTTTACAGACTCCAAATCTGCACTTCAAGCAATTGAAAATTCCGGCATACGAGGCCCATCCGCACCTCGAGTCACAGATGTGTTAATGGCTTACCACACTGTCTACGCCGCAGGCCACAGGCTTGTTCTCCAGTGGGTTCCAGCCCATTGTGGTGTCGTGGAGAACGAGCAGGCCGACAGCGCCGCAGAAGCAGCACTCTCGTATCGGAAACGGACCCGTATTGTTCTGCTGAGAGGAGACCGCCGTTCAATTCTGCGACGCCTAGTGACACCCCTGGCTTCCCGCCAACGGACAACCGACATTCTTCCCCCCTCTATGTTGAGCAGAGTTGATCCAACGCTCGCTTTCCGCATGCCACGAAACACCTCTCGTCAAGATGCTGCATTAATACACCGAATGCGCCTCGATGTGGCCTTTACAGCTCAGTGGCGTTACCGCTTGAGACAAGTTGACTCTCCCACGTGCTGCCACTGTGGTGCTCTTGAGGATCTGAAGCATATTCTTCTTCATTGCCCTCACTACCAACCTTGCCGAACGACACTCTCCGAGTCTCTTCGTCAGCTGGACTCTCGCCCTTTCTCCCTATCGAAATTGCTTGGTCCCTGGCCCAATCCAGCCCAGCAACGCTCCGCGCTCAAAGCTCTTCTGACATTTCTGGACACCATCGGAGTTCGATCGTTATTGTGAAGGGGCTCGTTATTTTATTCCCCCCACTCCAACCAGCAATGGGGTAGACTATCGCCTGTGGCGATAAAACTCCCCACTCTCCAAGGTCAAAAATAGAGTTGTTGTTTGACTCACTGAGTTCCATACATGCCATTTGTACCGTCAAACCACACAAAAATCTTTTAGTCAGAAGTGGGCAGCGCTTAGCAAATGTCATACATGAGAAATGGTACAGTTTGAGACTTTGTTCGGTACCCAGCCATGTCGGTATAAGCGGCAACGAAAGGGCTGACCGTGCAGCTCTCGCTGCCCATGGCCATGACACCACTCCTTTTGAGATCCCTCTCCCTGATCAGCTGCTGAATTTGAAAAGGGTCATCAGCCGGAAGTGACAAGCTTTCTGGTGTGGACAAACTGATAACAAATTGCACACAGTTAAACCTCAAATTGGAGCCCCAGTTCAAGTATTTAAAAACCGGCTACACGAGGTTTTGTCAAGTCGGTTAAGGTAGGGTCACACACATTTGATCCATGGGTACCTTTTGCCAGGAGAGGATGCACCTGAGTGTGCACACTGTGGCGCAGACCTTTCCATTTTGCATATACTCATTCGTTGCCCTTCCTTTGTGACACATCGCCAACGTCATTTACATATCTTCTACAAGTACTGTATTCCCCTTCACCCCGCATTATTGTTAGGGGATGAGGCCCTCATCCCTTTTGAGGACGTTTTCCTATTTTTAATGGATACAGGCATCGTGAGTGAACTGTAATATCCTAGTTATCTGATTTTATGTGGTGGTTTACACACCTGTCGAACAACCTCATTTCGAATCCTTTTGATTTTAAACAACAGCAGAGTTTTGGCGCGTTATGATCCCAGTTGTCGCTGCGCCATAAAACTTCCAATCATCATCATCATATCTGGCGAGTGGTTACGATAGCAGTAGCTCTAGCTACCTCGGAGGTGACTGCCGCGGTGGAACTGGCTGTGGTGCGAGTTAGAGCCCTGCGCGGATGAGACTTTTGGCATCCGCAACCGACCCGCGTCCGCGCACACGTTATCCGCACCGCTGCATACACCCATAGTTAAGCCCACCATTGTAAAACGGACAGAAATTTTTAACAGTCGTCTTCATGAAGTTGTTTCTGCCAGGCTGAGGATTGGGCACACGCATTTGACCCACAGCCACCTCCTCCGCAATGAAGAGGCTCCGCATTGCATGCAATGCAACGAGACGAAATCTGTCCTTCACATGCTGATTACATGTCCATCATACGATACACACAGACTTCACCATTTTCACGAGCTGTACACCTATCATACACCTCTACATCCCTCCCTTTTGCTGGGGGATGAGGCTCTTTTACCATTTGAACGGGTTTTTAACTTCTTTCAAGACATTGGCATTTTAACTGCATTGTAGTTTTATTATTTGATTTTTATGTCATTTGGTACTGTAACTGTAAAGTCTTGTTTTAACTAAATCACTATACTTTTAACTTGTACTTTTATTACCATTGTCTTGGCGCATTATGGCCTTCGTCGCTTATGCGCCAGGAAAACCTGAATCATCATCATCATCATCATCATTATATGCTATAATGGGCGTCAGATGGTGATGATGGTAGTGCTGAAAGAGGGAGTTGTTGGCAACAGGTCATGGCTAATGCTCCGAGGACTGTGCGTCCTGGGCTGACTTCTATGGGAACTTTAGTAACATATGTGTGACGACATCTGAGGGAAAGCCAAGGAAAAACCCCAGACAGCACAGCCGGTACCAGGATTCGAATTCGGGTACCCCCAGTCTCCGTGTGATTAGAGTCAGTAAATAAGCTACGCTTCAGTGTATTGACACTGAGGCAAAAGGGACAGTTGGAGCCGCCATGTTATTTGCGTTTCACCTCCAGCGCCATCCATGGAGCGCCCTTCTGCACAGGTGGCGAAATTCTGAACCGTAGCTTCTTTAGTGACTCTGGACGTGACATGGTCAACAAGCAAACCACTGGGCCAGATCAGCAGGTGCGCATTAAGTGCGTCATTTGGGCCTGTGATTCGCTGCGAGCTCTTGCGCTAGCCTACCAAGCAGCTTTAAAGCTCGCGAACCTTAAATAAAACGATAACGGTCACCATGTGAAACGTGAATATCGGGCGACGTGTAGGGCCAGGAAGCGTAGCCGCTAATATAGTATGCAGTTGCGCGCTGGACACTGCATCGGAAATGTGCATGACATTTTGACATGGCGCAATAACTAATAGAAATAATACTAATCAACAGAAAAACCAGGGAAGTAAATGTTCAGCTCTTCAGTTATGACTGATCATGGGTCCTCAAAACCAAAACACCTTCATCGGTGTGGAACCAATGAAGCAGTCATACAGGAAAATAACTGCATTATGACAGGGTGCAGGTACATAGTATATATATAACAGAACAGATGTGGTAATTGTTGGGAGTCCATATACAGGGTGTCTCTTTTTAGGGTGTCGTTCACGCATTTTTTTTTTTTTTTGTGGACGTTCTACCGAACGGATTTTTGTCCTGAAAACGGCTGCGATATCAGGTCACCGAAAGGAACACATGTTCTCATTGGGACAACTTCGTATCTTTTATAATTAAAAAGTTAATTAACGATTTTTAGGTAATTAGTCATTTGACGGTCGAGCAACATATGGCCAAGATCGTCCGCTGGACCAGAGATGATAGAAGTGAAAACTGCATGTCTATAGCCCTTATAGTTTTTTATGAAAAATGTATCTCCTAGAAAAAGACACCCTGCATATACTTTCAAGATCCGACCAGGAACTCAGTCAATAGGAAGACAGGAAGATCTTCAGAATATATGTAGACAGAAGTCGAGCAATATTGGTTAAAGGAATTGATACTTTTCTCGTTGTTGTTGGAAGTTAATGACACACACAGTGGATCCCGAACCCGCAGATAAGGGGTAGTTGTATGGTATTTCATTCTCTTCTTTCTTGATGCTAGCAACGGTGCAGTCAGGGCCGGCGATGGGGGGGAGTAAGGTGACTGCCTTAGGCCCCACGCACAAAGCGCTCATCCAGGGATTGCTTTTTTTAAATATCAAGTATGCACTTAATCGCACGCGCGATCTTCGACTAAAACAGAATGGAGAGAAAAATGGGCTATGTGCCATTCCGTCATATGATGAGAAAAAGTCCCACTTTTAAGAAAAATCCGCCAACCCTGCAAGCTATACCGAGGATTTCGCACCCTTTTCTCCTGCTGCCATTTCCCGTACTGCTAAAATCCCCCACTGCGAAAATCTTATCACTTCTTATCTTTTCGTTACTGCTGGTGTGAAACAGGCCCCGCGATGTGCCTTTGCCTCAGTCCCCGCACCCCTAGCACCGGCCCTGCCTGCAGTACTGTCAGGGAGTATAGGTGCATCCTATGCACTTGATCTCGTTCTCGACCCTCTCTCTAGCAGCAGACGTATAAAGCTGCCCCGGTTGTTGCGGGACCAGAGTGCCATCAATCAGTGCCATGTGTGCCTGGCAGTGGACGTCGCAGGGCTCGGCAGGGCTGCAGGCTCGCAGGGCTCGGCAGGGATGCTCGGCAGGGCTGCCGAGCATGCTTGGTGAACGTTGGTTGCGTACGAAGGCAAAAGCTGAGAGAAAACAAAAACTATTAGCGTCTCTGGTGCAAGGCTGCTCGCGAGTTATAGTTTTGAAGAATAAAGAATTTGAGGCATGTATGCTGCTCTAGGTTGACACCTCTATTTTGAAAACTACTCAATACAATAATCTGTTACTGAACACCATGGAATATGTAGTGTCATTGGACATTTTTGACGTACAAGCCACATGCAAATCGATAAAACATATCCTGTCTGCTGCCACGCACAAGACACACTGCACTTTGCATTGCGTATGCGGTTCCTTTCTCTGCAATTTGGGTTCCTGCACTGTGGTGAGCTGTGCAGCGGAAAAAAAAACTCTGCTAAGTGCTTTGCCTCCCGTTGTTTTCTGGAACACAGCAGATGGCAAAGGAACCACCCTTCTTTTTGGAGCTGGTTCTTCATTGGTGTCACTACTTTCATAGCTCTGTGTTGTCCTTTGAATGTCCACGCTGAGCAGTGTGTGCATAATGTCCAATTTTGAATCGATGTACCCGATAGATTTTGTTCGTGGCGTGCCCTCCAGGAGCGTGTTTTCTTTGTATTGGAGCCAGGAGTTGACACAGGTGAAGTTCAGCTACTGCACGAGAACTCAAAGTGTCCGTCTTTTCGTCGTAGATCTGGACGAATAGAATGAGAGCAGCTTTTCACACAGACCTACTCTACCCATATTTGTGTTGTAGTGTCGAACAACAGATGGCCTTTCGGTATCAACTTATTTCCCCTCTTTTTCGGCTACAGCTTGTAAATGTCTGCAGGTTTTGCTCCTGATGTGGACACATGAAGCACTGCCATGTTATCATACCGGAATACACAGGCAAGTTTATTGTCTCTTCACACAAACTGCTGGGGCGAGTCCCATCTTTTCTTCCGCAGTTTCTTGTCGGAGCACAAGTGAATGGCCTTCGGCAAATGCGATTTCATGATGGTGCCTGTAGCAGTCCATGTCCATGAGTGGAACTGTGGTAAACCACCTGTCGAAGCATAGCTTGCTTCTGCTAAGGTACCGTGTGGCAAAGATCTAGTACTGAGTTTCCCGCAACTCAGATGTGTTGTCCACGAAAAGGAAATTATCTGCTCATCAATGCAGAACGCTTTTTGTCGTGGAAGGTTGTGGCAGGACTTTGTGATTCTGTCAATAACAGGACGGACACGCCGCAGCTTCTCCCTTTTTTGTCCTCGTTTCTCACCCGGTCGTCGTCAACGAGTGCCACACTGCTCCTGATCTAGAAGTACCTTTCCCTACTAATGCTGTCACTCATCATTGGGGCGGCAGTTCCACGGTGGACTTCCTCATTTCGCTTGGTCCTCACTACCCTTTTGCTTTATAACACGGATGTGTTTTCTTTTTTTCATGGCATCAAAGAATTCATCCTGGATATACTGCAAAAATTTTTTTGTTTGCCTTCCAGCCTGTCATAGCGTAGTTTGGTTTGTTTTCTGCACCCACTGAAGGGCCAGAGGCGACAAAGTGGGATTACCTGTGTTGTCAATGCGCCATTAAAACTCCTATCATCATCATCGCAAAGTGGACATCCGTTGCTTTTCACCGTCTTCTTCGTCCGTCACCTATTTGGCGCATTATGATCTCAGTTGTCGCTGCGCCATTAAACTCACAATCAAACTCAAAACTTGTCCGTCACCTTCCTGTATGTTGGTACCTTCCTCCTCCTCAGATGAAGAGTCACTCCATGGCTGATTTGCAGCTGCATTTGTCAATTCGCTTGTGTCATCATGCGAGGCTTCTTGGGTATCTGATGTCTCCTCAACAGCGAGAAATTCCAGCTGTTTCTCTGCTTTCAGCTGCTATTCTTGCACATAAAATGTGGTACATTGTTCTGATTACCACGCCTCAGAAGCTAGATTTGAATACCGGAGTATAGGACTTAGGAGAAACTCGCCCCTAGCCACCATGTGGCGACACCGTCGCGTCAGAGCCGACTTCGTTTCGCAACTTTTTTCCAGCGCGCGCTGGATGGCACGTGGGCGGAGGGCTGTCATTGCGCTTATAACATAAACATGCAAAGGGGAGTCGTACACAAAAATACAAGTTGAAATGTAGTTATTAAACCAATTATATTGCCAGTTGTGATGCCAATAGTACTGAGAATTGTGCCAACTGTGATGCCAATCAGGTGAACAAGAAAGTCCTAACCAAAAAGCGTTCACGGCCTGAGACAGAAGAAACAGAACACAAGACAGTATACATGTAACAGAAAATATATATTTGATGGCTATTTAATAAATCCAATAGTGCTTCAACTAAACTATCCTTTACTGAATCCCTTAGGGTTTAGGCATCTGAAAGAAAACATAAAATCAGCGTCCGACACGTTGCTTACCACTTGATAGCTCATGTAGCCCGCAGTAATGATCTGAAAGAGGACTTATTATTATATGAAACCACAATATGATTCACTAATACATACCCCGCGTTGCACCAGTCTGAAAAGGGAATCTCAGTTACTATCAGCAGCAATACAAACATTACAATAATGCATACAATGAGGTGCAGCAGGACCCCAATAATCTGAAATAATTATTTACTCTTAATAACATATAGTACATCTAACCCTATAACTTCACTCACCTCCGGTGTTCGGCGTAGTGCCTAAAGATACTTGCAATTAATCATAACCAAACATGGTCATATGTTAGTACATACATGCTGACTCATTTGTTTCCACCGAGTCGTCTGAAAAACTCGTATATTTATTTCAAATCAATGAAATTTTGATAACACATACAGCTCGGTGGCAGTGACACTGGGGTTGAAACAAGAAATCAACTTTAAACTCTTCTCATATTCAATATAATTCCTTACCATCCTCAAAAAACAAGACCGGACTCGATGTACAGACTGAGAAAGACAACATTCATGAGAAAAAGAACTACACAGCTAAGCAAAACTTACCGGTGTCATCGTCGGACATCTTTTAAATGGGATGGTTGGAACAAACTTTCACTTTTTAAAAGTGGTGTGGCCTAATTATCATGCAGCCTCCTTACCACTGATTTCCATTCATTCCCTTGTGAACAAGGTCATCTCCTCATTTTCCTATTCGCTCTCCAAACCGGCAGCTTTCTGCCTCCCCAGATAACTATTCTGGAGCTATTTTGTCGCTGTTTTGCAAAGAAACAGGAGGTGGAGGTGGAGACAAGAGTAGTAGAAGGGGAAGGATTATCCTACCCAAGGATATTGGTGACTGTCGGTATCCCCCCTCGTCTGATATCGGAGGGCATTTGGAGCAGGATACTCTGCGCCAAGATCGCCCCACATGTTCCGCGGCCGCGCGTCGCGCACAGAGGGCTTTCCCTCTCGCGTTTGAACATGCATCAACATGCAAAATACATCTTATTCCCTTTCCACATCATTTATTACATCCCCGAACGAGGAGTGTTTTCATACCGCAATTAACATAGCATACTTTCTTCCTCAAGATCAATCAACACGCATACACATTTGTACAAGTGAAAAATATTTTATTAATGCCAATAAAAGCCAATGGTGCTGGGGATTACCAATTATGTTGCCAATGAAAAATATTTTATTAATGCCAATTAAAGCCAATAGTGCTGGGGATTGCCAGTTATGTTGCCAATCTGCGTGAAGGAGAAAACCCCAGCAGAAAAACCTTCACACCTGAAACAGAAGAAACATACAAGACAGTACACATTTTCTGCAAGAGAAAATATTTTTATTACATATTTAATAAATGTAATAATGATTCTATTAAGCTTTCTTCAATTAGACCCCTAAGGGCGTTTGGATCTGAAAGATGACATAAAATCAGCATTCGTCACATTGCTTACCCAACCAGATGACTCACTGCAGCAGTAGCAGCAATGATCTGAAAGAGAACCTGATATTAAGCACAACATCCAAACTCTCATTCACTAATACATACGCAGCATAGGGGGGTCAGGGTAATCTGAAAACAGAAGACGACAGCTATTAATATCATCTACATAAAATGATATGCCATTGGAACTCTATATCCTGCAGGAGAACATAATAGCAACGCTCACTATTACATACACTGCATTGTGGGGCCAGAGTAATCTGAAAACAAAAGACAACAACTATTACTCTATTGAAAATTCCTCTGATGGACCATCAAACCTGATGTCTGGAAGGTTTTTTGACCTTGATGGTTAAAGCCTCCAACTCTCCGCGATTCCGCGAATCCGCGAAATTTCGTGGAAATGACGATCTTCCGCAGAATCACCTTTTTTTTCGGGGAAATTTCGCGGAATGCTGTAATTCACTGTGCACTTAATAATTTATGCTCCCTTAGTCAATAATGCCTATTAGATCTAAAAAAGCTCTTCGCTAAAAAAGCCTCGTGCTAAAAAAAACGTTGCTTCGAGCGATGCCTGCAAACGGCGCCCACAGCAGACGCGCGACCAGCGCGAGTCACATGGCACGGTTCTCCTCTCCCCGCGTGTTGTAAAGAAACGAGAAAGGGTCAGCGCGCACGTGCATTCCGGGAACGGTGGAGAACGAACGCCTTCCTATTCATACGATGTCATGTCGTACCTTAGGAAGAAAACTGCGCGGGATCGCGCTCGGGAATGCAAAAACGCCGTATTGTATGAGGACGGAGGCATCCTTTTTTGCAAGGTGCGTGCTAAGTCTGTCGACCATCGACGTAAATCTACGATCGACAACCACGTAATGAGCAACAGGCACCGCATGAACGCCAAGTTGAAGCGAAGGCAGGAAGAAACGCAGCGAGGCAATACCGTTGCTGCTGGTTGTTCTGGACTGCTGCAGCGTGATGTAAGATTGCAGACGCTGGACTCTGTGGTCACAGCCCGGGAAGGCTGGCATGGAAGGCTGGAATGGCTGGCACACAGCGTGCTGTACAGTGAAGGTATGTTTGTAGTGCGCATAAAACTGACTAGACTGCGTAGTCTGAAAAATAATTAAACGTCCTTTCGCCGGCGCCGCAAGTCACACATTTTTTCACTCATGTACTTGCGCATTGCAGCACTCTTCTTCCTCAGCTCTTCTGACGGAAGATGCTTCTTTTCAGTCAAATACCTCCTGTAGGTCTCTGCAGAGAGGAAAATTTGCAGGTCAACTCGCAGTGAACATAGTGGCGGAGTGAAAGCATCAATATACAGGGTAAATTAAACATACCCCAAAATAATCACGTTTCAAAAATCTCTTTGAAACTGAGAAGAAAGCTACACAATGTGCAGGATTTCAGGAACTTCTTCCTAAAGAGAAGCCAGTACTTTACCGCTACGAAGGTCTGGAGCGTAACAAATGATGTTAGAACTTGAATGACAAGATTTGAAGTAAAACTGCAATTTGGTACTTTTGACTGCACTACCTGAAGTGATAGTTGTAAGCACAAAGCAAAAGGTGGAAAGGAGCAGCTTGTTGGTATGCATGATATATGTTTAAGCACAAACAAATTTTGAAACACAGGGTGGGCAAAGACAAACATACACAGCACTTTGTTGTGCTGTGCAGCACAACGGATTGTTTAAAGAATATGTTTGAAACACCCTTCATGCAGCTCACACGTTAAACCGGGTTTCCTTATTTGGTCGCTCCCAATATCATTGCAATGTTTCTGGTTGAAAACTCTATTGTCAAATTTTATCTGCTGATGCAATAACTAAGGATAGTACCAAAATTCCTGCAGTGAGCCCCCAGCCATATATAACCTGCTTGATTTCAATATTGTATTTATACTCTCTAAGCCACCTGGATTGGCCTGTGTTCAAAGTCTGTGCTGACTTTAGCAGAGGCCATCGTTACCTGGTAGATTACTTGAAGCACAAACCCTGTCTTCTAATTTTGCCAGCTGAGAATTTACACGAAGGTGTCTTTTTTAGTGTTACATTTTGAAATGTTGTCAAAAATACTAAATGGCTAGCCAAAAGGAGAATTTTTGCTAAGGAGACTGGGCTTAGTATGAGACACAGAAAAAAAAAAACACTTAGGGCGCACAGCCTCCACTTTTTCAGGCGTTAGTGCGGGAAACACTTCCTTTTTGCCTCTCAACTTAGCGTTGTTAGACGGCTCTCCGGTGAATGTTTTCCATGCCAGAACGGACGTCCCCCACACTGCAACTGCGAGTTCCTTGACGAAGCGTGACTCTTCGTCGTGCTGCCACAGGTAGTCAAGTTTCTTCTGTGTGACTTCCAAGTCCATTTCCAAGGTCAACCTGTATGCAAATAAAAAGCATTGGTCACATATGCCAAAACTAAAAAACTTTGGACAACGCATCGACAGAACTTTTTTCGAGCTGCACGGCTGCTAAACTAAAATTTTAAACTAAAGCTTAGCAGGCCTAGAAAATATACTATGAGAACTAATTCGACCCAGTCATAATTATCACGAAAATGGAATTTAAATTGCTCTGCAACTCTCTGGAAAAAGTAATCATACACAACAGTGCTAGAGAGCAGTACTACCCTCTGATCATGAACTTGCGTCAGCACGCCCTTCAGTTTTGAAGGCATTGGACTTCGTTCACCACCTAGGATTACGATTGGTGCTTGGAGCCTTCAGGACCAGTCCGATAGAGAGCCTGTACATTGAATCGAATGAGTGGTCTTTACACGGACGGCGTTCTTATCTTGGAACATCGTATGGTTTAAGGATTAGAGGTTACCCTCAACATCCTACATTGCCCTGTGTAAAGGGCACTCGTTTCAAGCAGTTTTTCATAAACAAGCCGAAAGCCATACCACCTTTTAGCATTCGGCTTGAACGATATATTGAATCCTTTGGTTTTACACATTACGTCCATTCTTCCTTAGAGTTTAGCAAGATGTTTTCTCCTTGGCAGCCGCCACCACAGTAAAATATTTCACTAACTATGTCCAATAAACGGGAAAATGCTTTTGAAGAAATACAGCATGAATTTGTGCATCTTATAGAAAGCCTTGGTGATCATGTTGATATATATATACACTGATGCTTCAAAGACCAACATGGGAGTATCATGCGCGATGGTAAGCGGCACATGCACGAAATCACACCGCCTGAACAATGTATTGTCTATTTTTAGTGCAGAGATGTAGCTGCTTTTAGATGCTTTAGATGTAGCTGCTTTAGATGATGTAGCTGTAGATGCTTTTTACACCTTAAAGGTGTAAACCAAAATGTGCAGGGAACGCACCTTTTAAGGTGTAGTTTAACACCGTCAACATTGTTAGGGTGTAATCATGTGGAAGGGTGTAATTCTCAACGCCGAATAAGAAAATACGCAGAAAATGTTGTCAGCTTCAGTGTCAAGTTCAGTCAATGTTGTCAGCATCGAGCTGACAACACTTTCTGGGTATATACCCAGGATCATCTAGGAATGAAGTGTATTTGTATGTCATTTTGATAATCACCAAATGAACATATCTATACAAAGTTTTATTGCATCTAAAGTATTCAGTAAAAGTTGCTCTGCTCATGCAGCATGTCTATAAGTAATTGGTGAGCTCTAATGTGATCAAGTATGTGTATAAGAACGTTATGTTAAGGAAATATATACCGCTATACATTGGCAATTCAAGGATAGTCCAATTCACCAGAACACACTTCAATGAGCTATATGAAAAATGGTATGCATGGCTTCTTATATGCTCTGAATTTGTTTTGTTATTGTTGTGTTTTTTTTTACTGAAAACTGAAACTGAACAAGAGAAGTGTCACTTGAACAGGTACCAGAATGTCACATAAACTATGTCTCTGACAATCGTATAGTTGTTGACGTTGTGATGTCTGTCAGAAATGTCACGATTGATGGCTTTGCAGTTTCAGCAATCTGTGTAATTGCAAAAGAAATTCCTGAAAATGACTTGCCGGAAATGTATGTTGTAAATTCTCAGATTATTTTCCTTGCCCTGTGTTTAACCACCGTTGAATATGATTGCCACTTCCATGTCCATGTGGTAACTACCACTCAGGAATCCACTGTTTTGGAAAATGGGAAGAGTGTTTCACCTGACGTGCTGAACGTGCACAAACTCCCGGATGGCAGGCTCGTTATCATGCGCATCTGTAGTGTGCCTTACTTATGTCAATTCATGTGACGCGCTCTCTAATTGCCTATGTTATTTCTTAACTTATGTCAAACTCTCCTTAGTTTGCCTGAATTAATCCACACCTGGCTGTTAACCATGACATGTATTTATTATTTCGTCATGTCGTGCGTCCTTCTAGTGTTTCGTAAGTAATTTTATGTAATGTGGAAAACCTGCCCACTTCATCGTCAAAATATAATTGCTGTTGTAGTTATGTAATGCGCTCCTTTATAATGTGCAACTGTCATGTCTGCAGTATTCGATCTCCTTTCAGTGAACAAAATAAATGTATGTTCAAGATATTTGAACACACCCTAGAATACACCCTGTATCACACCCTCACCGAGATTTTCCAGAAAAGGGTGTAATACACCTTTCTTACACCCTCAAGAGCTCTGAAACAGATTTTTGGGGTGCACAAAGGGTGTATTACTGCTGTGTACAGCCATTTTACACCCATTTTACACCTTTAGGGGTGTAAAAAGATTTAGCGTGTATTGTTGTCGCTCTTAATCACATTTTACAGACACGTATATCATCATCAGTCATCTACAGAGACTCCCTGAGCTCCCTACGTGCCATATGTAGTCCACAACCATGCAAGAATCTATTGGTGAGACGTGCTAGGTACATGGCAGCTGTTATACAAGAAAAAGGGTACAGCTTGACACTTTGCTGGGTTCCTAGTCACGTCGGTATAAACGGCAACGAGAGGTACTGCAGTTTCAGAACAGAACTCTGAACTTTTTACCCCCGTTTTAAATTAATCAGCTTATTTTTAAGTTAAATTTGTTTTAAACTTCAACAGAGTCTTGGCGCATTATGATCCTCGTTGTCGTTGCGCCATGAAACCCCTAATTATCATCACATCTTCTGTCGTTGAACCAAAGTATCGCGCATCCCTGCATGCAGCAGTCGTCCATGTTCCCTGACAATGAAAATGTACTGTAGAGCATGCCCATGAGGGCACCTCACATCTCGGAGATGCACCGCGCAAGGGGCGGCCAAAACAGAGTCCAAATAGTAGTTCTCGTTACATTGGGTTACATAGCCACGAAGGCAGAACACTCCCCGTCTGGAATTGCAAGATACCACCACACGTACAAATGTTCAGAGCAAAAGAAAAAAAAAATGTTCACTCGCTTTCTCTAGGAAGAAAGAGGAAAATTTCTCTTGTTGGTCGCTGGTACACCTTTGGCGCACAGTTCTTGTAGATCACGACGTGCACTTTCCGAACACGCCCGTCGGAACTAGGTAGCGTCCTCCTCTCGTTCATGTGTCTGCCACACGTGACGACCGTCCAGTGTTGGAAGATAGTCTTGGCTTGGGGGGGGGGGGGATTGCAACGATTCCAGAAAGCGTGGGCCATCGATTGTACCATTACCTCTGAGAGATGTCACCAGCATTGAAATTTCCAGCGGGTGGATGGTGTTCCCGTCTTTGTGTCAATAAGATATTTGGAGTCACAACCGCAGGGTTCTGTTGTGTCTTGCTCGGACCACAGCCAGTTCCAGTACACTTTATTGATCACGATGGCACTCGTGCCTTTACACATGCGCCATAGTGGCGACACCACATTTCCCCCACGCGAAAAAAAAATTACATGCTAAGAAAAACAGTAAAATCTTATCGAATCAACAACTATAATTCTTTAAACGAGTTGGAAGTGCGCGTCTTCTGGTACTTCTACGAAGCTGAGGTGCGCAGTCTTCGTTGTTTTGTCTTGGTGGCTCAGGAAGGTTTGGCTGGCGTACCTGTGCCCCGGCATGGACGACGAGGTCTTCTCTGCTGGAGCTCTCCGGCTCCCAGTACAAGGCGACAGGCGTCGATTCCGTTTCGGGACTCTTTGATTGTAGTAACTTTGGTGCCACGTCCTTATGTACTTTGGAAAACCTGCTTGCGTTCCAAATTTTCTTCTCCTGGTTTAAAATCCCTTGGCTGCGCCCCTCTTTTGCTGTCAACGTATGTTTTTGTGCCCTTCTGTTTTTCTTCAACCTTCCGACGTAGCTGTTCCATCTCGTAAGCTGGATCTTCAAAAAATCGTGTTGTTGGGAAACCAAGTATGTCGAGTTTTGTGCGAATGTTCGTTCGATGAAGCAAGTAAGCCGGTCCTAGCCCAGTCGATCCATGAGGTGTGGCTCGGTACACCAGTAAGTACTCTAAAACAGCATCCTTGATTGAACGTTGCTCCAAGCGTGATATTTGTATGAAATTCTTCAACACTTGGTTGAACCGCTCGACCATCCCGTTGCCTTGCGGGTGGTATACAGAGGAACAAGCGTGCCGAATTCCACATCCTTGAAGGAAACTTTCGAATTCTTGTGAGACGAACTGAGGTCCGTTGTCCGTAATGATTTGGGAGGGGTAGCCTTCCCGGCTGAAAACCTGTCGAAGGAACTTGATGACGGTCGTGGTGGTGACCGCACTTGAAAAATAAACTTCAGGCCACCAACTGTAGTAATGTATCAATGTAATCATGTGCCGAGAGTCGTGTGGTGCTTCCTTGTAAGGACCCATTATGTCCATTCCGAGCTTTTCCCACGGGGCGTTTGGGAGCGGTACCGGAGTAAGTGGGGCTGATACTGTTTTTGCCGACTTGTCAGCCGTTTGACACACGGCACATTCGCGAATGGCAGCCTCGACGCTGCTGTCGATTGCAGGCCACCAGTACAGCTGACGAAGACGTTGCTTAGTACGCACCATGCCGCCATGCGCCTCATGTGCCAGGGCAATTACATTCGGGATCAGCGTGGAAGGGACAACAATCCTTTCTCCACGCAGCAAAAGTTCATCGACTTGCGACAGTTCCGCTCGAAGGTTGAAAAACGGTGCTAATTTGTCTGGGAGGGTCCGTTTCGTTGGCCACTGTGTGCTCACATAGCGCATCACATCCTGTAATACCGGGTCAGCAGCAGTGGCTCTCTGTAATTCGTCTTTCGAGATGCGTTCTGTAATTAGGCAGACAGTGTCGTCTTCAGGAATTCCCTCCTCAGTACTGGGAATGGGTAGCCGTGACAGTGCATCTGCAACCTGGTTCTCTGTTCCTTTCTTGTACACGACGGCGAAATTGTAATTAAGTAGTCGCGTTAACCATCGAGAAATTCTAAGCCGTCGATTTCCGGCTCCTTGGGTGCCCAACAGAGTTCGCAACGCCTGATGATCTGTTTCCAGATTAAAAGGACGACCCCAGAGGTACACGTGCCAGTGCTCTATTGCCCAAACACATGCCAGAGCCTCCCTTTCTCCAGAATACTTTCTTTCTTGGGCGGCTAGAGTTCTGGATGCGAAAGACACGGTTCGAAAACCTTTACCGTCCCATTGGTGCAGTACTGCGCCGAGGCCGTAGCCAGACGCATCAGTCGTTACAGTAACTGGAAGTGTGGGGTCGAACATGCTCAACGCTGAGCATGTGGACATGAGTCTTTTGAGCCTCTCAAAACATAATTGAGCGTTTGTGCTCCACTGAAAGTCGTTTTCGCCTCGGAGCAAGTGACGTAGCTGTTCCACTTCGTCCGCATAATTCTTTATAAATTTCGCATAATGTCCAGTCATGCCCAGGAATGACTTCAATGTGCGAAAGTCAGTGGGTGCTGGAGCTTCCAGAATGGCCTTTACGTTTTCTTCCAGCGGCATAACTTTTCCTTCCGCGACTGTATGACCCACGAAGGTGAGTTCCCTGATACCGAACATGCATTTCTGGTTTAGCCTTAGACCTGCGTCCGAAAGACATCTCAAAACTTGGCGTAAATTCCTGGCATGCTGCTGTTCACTTTTTCCATGAACGATGATGTCATCAAGGTAGTGTAGTACTCCACTACAGTCTTTGAGCACATAAGCGAGGAGCTTCTGGAAGGCAGAGGGTGCTGACGCCAGGCCAAAACATACCCGTTGGTAACGGAACAATCCATCGTGCGTGATAAAAGCAGTGATATCACGGCTTTCTTCTGCTAGCGGTAGCTGGTGGTATGCCGCAGATAGGTCTAGTTTGGAGAAGACTTTCGCACCGGCGAGTCTGTTAACAAGTTCCTCTATGTGTGGTAGAGGATAGCAATCCGGTATGACAGCTCTGTTCGGTGCTCGTAGGTCTACACAGAGTCGAATACGACCGTCCTTCTTCTTAGCGACGACAATGGGCGATACCCATGGTGACGCATCAATGGGTTCTATGATATCCATGTCCAGGAGTTTCTTCAGTTCCTTGGAGACATCGCTCCTTACTTCTAACGGTAGTCTTCGAAGTTTAGCTATAGTGGGCTCCACTTCTGGTCTCAGTTTCACTTTGTGTGCGTAACCTTTAGCAACGCCCAGTCCTGGAGCAAACAGTTGCGGAAATTCGCACTTCGCAATGTGCTCGCAATCAGACGTCGTGACCGTTGTCTGTAGGCATTGCAATTGCGCTCCGTCAATGTGTAAATCCAGTGCTGCGACTGCATCAAGTCCTAAGAGTGTAGTACCTTGCTGCACTACGTAAAATAGAAGTGAAGCGCTCTGCGTCTTGTACTTGACAGGGATGACAACGCAACCTCGCACTGGTATCTGCTTTCTTGAATAATCATGAAGCTGAATCAAAGCTGGTCGAAGTGAAAACTCTCCGGAGAAGGTAGACTGGTAGACGTCCCAGGATAGTATGGAAACAGACGATCCTGTATCAATTAAGAACTTGACATTCTTGCCTGCAGCTTCCACTGAAACGTAGATGGCCTTTTCCTTGGTCGTATGCACCTCGAGAAGCATAGCACTTGCAGTATTCGGAGAACTGGCTTCGTCCTCTGAGGTATCTGTTACTACTTCACGAGTAGTACCATGGTGCTGTTTGCTTGAACCTTTGCACATGGCTCCGAAGTGACCTACTTTCTTGGATTTAAAGCATTCCTTATCCCATGCTATACAGTTTGGCGAGTTAGCCAAATGGCGCCTTGAGCCACAGCGATAGCAGACAGCTGATTTCTTTGTTTTTAGCTTGTCCCGGGGCTTGTTTGAGTTCTTCCTTCTATTGTAGGAAAGTCGTCCAACTGTTGCGGATTCCTCATGAAGCTGCTGTTGAGCTGCTCTCCGACTCTGTTCCACATGACCCGCTAGCAGAACCGCTCTGTCCAGAGTAAGTGCTGAGCCCTTTAGTAGTAAATGTTCCAGTATCTGCGGCAATACTCGGCAGTGATTTACCCAGAAATTCACTGCGGGGGGGGGGGGGTGCCGAGCTTTCAGGGGGTATGCTTGGTGAAGGTTCCACTTCAGGAATTTCTCTGACATCTCTGCACAGCTTTCCCGTTTTATTTGTACATGTTTTTCCTAGGGTTCCGAGTTTTTGGGCATCTATATCTCAGGAGTTTCGTGGGGGTGTTTTTGGGCACTTATGTCTATTCTGAAATTCGGATATTTTCGGCATTTTATATCATTTGCGCTAAAAATAGATGCCAGAAAGTCGGCAGCTAAAATATCAAGGAATGCGCAGCTTCCCCAAACACCGCACGAAATAGAAGATGCGAAACAACGATGGATGAAAAGGTTTTACCCGTTTCGAGATTTGCTTTATTTCACAGAGCACAATTTGCAGCACATTTATACACATCAGTTCCGTTTAGGGCTTATTATAGTACAAGCATGAATACATCGTTAAACTTTCATCGGACATGGCTGCTCGTTCTTTACGGTTCACAAAACGGAATTTCGAAAAGGCTCGCTCTACGTTTACGCTCGAGACTGGAATTGCTAGGATTTCCAGTGCATATCTTGACAGAAGAGGCCACGTATTCTCATGCGATGCCCAAAACTGTGGCGGAGCAACAACCTTTTCTGGGGGGACGTACACGGCGTACTCAGAAAATTCCTTACGCAAACCATCCATTACAGACTCGTCACGAAGTACAGTGGAAAACACTTCTTCGTAGAGAATAAAACTCGTCTTAAGTTGGGATTTAAGATTTGGGTCTAGGATTTGTGCGCGGTACCAAAAGGAGTCCTCACCATATTTAAGATCACCCTGCACGTTCCTCTCAACGGAACCGAACCATTTGCTCTGAATGGCTTCGTAATATTGAGAAAAAGGTTCCAGTGTAGATGCGCGCAGTTCTGGTGCTATGACGTCCAAAAGTGTCAACACATCAGATCCGTAACTACACTGCGTGGTGTTGGACCATCTCGAAAAATGCGCAGGAAGCCGGACGGCTAAGATGGAGTGAACATTACAAACTAGGGTGTGTTCTGATTCCATCGCCTTGATTACCTCTAACACAAGGCCTGATGACTCCCTCAAAATTTTTAGCTTAGTAAGAAGCTCTTGCATTTTATCCGTAGTATCTACCATGGCACGTAACTTCTTGCACTTTTCTCTATACGCTTCTGCTCTTCTAAGGAAAGCAACGACGGGGCGCCAAAAAAGAAAGGATGTCGCACAAGGATTCATAAAATGAAAACCATCGGGACGGGCTTACCGTAGACAAGTACTTCGGCTCAATGTCCATGCCCTTGCACAACTTTTCGAACTTTCGCCTGAGTTCACGAGACCCTTTCAACATCGCGGGTACGTGAACGACAAACTCATGTGCAGATTTGAAAGAGTCCATGCGAAGAGCGTGCCCAAGAGCGTGCCCGAAAACCGTCGCTGCCTTCCACAGCCGATACTTCGAAATCAGGATACTCTTTGGCATAATCAGCGGGGGCCTTCCTCTTGCGTCCCATTGTAAAATGTTCAAAAGGTGGCAGGGATCTTTTATGTGCAGTGCTCTCTACTCTGAGTATGACTCAATGAGATCGGTATGCAGCTTCGACATGTAGGAGGCTGAGTTCGTCACAATCGTAGCTACGTCCTCGAATGCCCTGCCGACTTTGCACAGTGCCTGCTGCATCACCGCTCCCACTGCCGTAGCGTTGCACTGATCAATCACCCTAAGGTCTAACAGCACTGTCCTGCATCCAGTCACCGCCGACGAGTCGTGGTATGTCACCATCACAGCCACAGCCGGACTTCCCTTGAGATCCGGAGATTCGTCAACAGTGATGCTTAAAGCGTGGCCTCCCATCGCTGCTCGGATGACACAAATATCCTTCCTGTATACCCCCGGAAGATATTTCCTGTAGAACTGATCATTGCCAGCCATGGTTCGAGCTGCAGGGCACCGTCGGCGAAAGAACTGGCTTAAGGGTGAGTCGACGTTGTTCAGCTGTACTCCGGAGTAGCAGAGGGCTCGGCAGAATTCGTGAGCGATGTCATTACGTCTTTGCTGTTTCGTGCACGTGTAATTGATTCTTCCAGCGACGGCTGTCGTGCACAGGCTGAGGATGAGACCACATAGACATTCGTTAGAGAACCAGACTATGCTGAAAAGCCAGCTTGTTCAAACAGCATGACCACTACACTTTAAGGAGGAGTTACCGCGCCGGCATCTGTACGCGCTCTTTTCAACTTCTGGAGTCTTGCAGATCTCACATGCTCGGATAATCGCAGGGCTGTTTTTCCAGATTCACTTTTGAGCGCAATCCGGCAATACTTGCATATCAAACCGTCGGTGCCTCCCACAGCCGATACTTCGAAATCAGGATACTCTTTGGCATAATCAGCGGGGGCCTTCCTCTTGCGTCCCATTGCGAGGCCAACGGGAAAATTACCTGCGCTTTTCCTGTAAATTGTCCTGAGAATAGTGCCAACGAAACCCAAAAAACGAAGGACGGCTGCACTTTGGGGGTCGCCACTGCTTGTTGACCAATGCGAGGCATGACCTGGAGGACTCACGGAGGGAGAACAGCTCGCTTGAAGAACGACTTGAATGCCTGGAATCTCCTTTCCTTTGTTGGTGGGTTCACATACATTTTGAACATCATCTGACCTACTAACGAAAGGTTACACAAGATGTTTTCTGTTGCACCAGAGGCTAGTGATTCTTCAGCGCAGTATAGTCCGCTTTCCACGTGGAAACCAAATGAGGAAAAACGAAAATGTGACGCTCCAAAGTTAAAAAAAAAAAGTTAAGTTGGGACTGGCATTTTCTGCATGTAGCACCAGATGCAAGGGTAAAATTAGGGATTTTTCGGAATATTCCGAATTTCAAGAAAAATATTCGGCGGGTGTTTTTTCACAAATGCCGAAAACGGGGAACCCTATTCATGGGACACGAAGTGTGACAGCACTTTCACGATACCCTGATGAAGTCTCCACGGCTCCACTGCATTGCGGGTACCACGCTGTCATTTGCAATTTCTTTATTCGAAGGGGTTGGTGTATCTCCATCATTTGGGAGGTGAAATGAGACCCCTAGTCGGTTAGCAATTGCTTGGCTACGCTGTGCCTAGGGTTGCCAATCGGGATATCCCGAAATCCCCGGATCCCGGCCAATTTTTGACGTCCCGAAGTCCCGAGATTTCTTCCGCAAAATCACGTGATATCCGAGAGCAAATATGACAGGAAAATCAAGCACGTATAGGCCATCGGGCAGAGACTCGCCCCTTCGTAAGGAAAATTTATGACTGGAGGGGCAGACGACCGCTACCTACACGTGTGTACAGATATTTGCTGACTGTCGTTTGTTGTAGCACAGAAGCTGAACGGACCTTCAGTTTGGCAGCCAGTATTTTCACAAAAGTTCTCTCCGAACTGGGGGACACAAACCTCGACGCTCGTGCTTTCTCAGGCCGTGTATTAATCATTGTACAATGTAATAATCACGCAGCGACAGTATTGTAAACTGTTTAGTGTTTCGTTTCTTTCCATTTGTCTTTTTCGTTGCCGTTCCTCATTCAAGTGGAATGTTACACCGTTTGAGGAAATTATTTAGTATATTTCCTGTTATTTCAAGTGTAGAGGAACTCGACATCTTTTTACGTGCAACAGTGAAACGCACATGAATAGAAGAGGAGTGGCATTGTCATAGCAGAAAAAAACAAACAAGTGAAATGTAAGTATTTCGCCGTCACTATTTTATCAGTGTGGTTTCATTGAGAATTTTCGAGTGCTTTCCTTCAGGAAATGGTAGGATTGACCAAGCGCACATGAACTGCGTACAACACGCCGTTATAATCACTTGAGGTAAATGAACTTGGTTAGATAACGGCGGGCTAGATAATTCTGACCCGCGCAGGGCTATACTTGGAAACACCATCTGAACTCGTCACAATCCCGAAATTCCATCCCGGGATCCCGGGAATGACAACAAAATTTCCGAAATCCCGAGACTGCAAAAATGGCTCGGGATTGACAACCCTAGCTGTGCCGCAAGACAACCCGTTCGGTAAATAGTCTGGCTACGCTGCCTGCCCTTTGGTCAGGCATGGGAATTGCCTTCGCATATTTCATTAAATATACTTGTTGCCGTTTGAAGTCACATATAAGGATCTGACTACGTCCACTGCAGTGCTTATGGCCATAGTTGTCGATGCGCAAAAAAAAAAAAAGAAACAAAAACCGAATTATCATCACCATTCCAGTGCGGTGAAATGGTCAAAACGATTTTTCGTCCATTTGTGCCTCAGACATGACTCACACGATGCGCTGTACGCCTGAACGCTGTTTCTCACGTTCCTCCAGAACAGAGGTGGGGAAATTACTTTTATTTTGTAATGAATTACCATTACTCATTACTTGTATATAATTACATGGATTACATTACTCATTACGTTTTGGATATTAGTAATGCATTAGTAATGCTATTACTTTAACGAAGTAATGGCATTACTCTGGCATTACATTTACGTTTTAGGGCATAAGCCTCAAAGGTGCTATGCATAAGTTTTTTCCTTGCTTTTTTTGCTATAGGCAATAGCCACCCGAGTGTCCCCAAATCGGAGCCACTAAATCCCCGCAGAAGCGAGTCTGATAGGCAAAAGCTATAGATAGGATTTATTGCAGATGATGCCTTTTCTAGCATTATGGAGCCGGCGGATGAGGCCCAGCCTACAGCACGCGGAGTCTTTGTTAAGTTCATGGTACATACACGCGTCTACAAAGGGTCCAATGTCAATCATTCAAAAATGCTATAGAAATAAATTTGTGAGCGCTAACTTGGGTTGTGTTACCGCCTCATGTGGCATAGACGGGTACATAATTTACGCGGTCACGACGTGGCTATGTGAGCTATTTCAGTGGCAGATGGACAGTAAACTGTCGGCCGCCCTCGAAGATGCTCTATCGGTATCGATTTTCATAATGATGTAGTTTGAGCTGCCGCGTTTGCGGCCGAGATCGGGAAAACTAATCAGCAACAGCACCACTGGTACGATTCAACTAAACGCGTCACTCCCGCGATCGACATACACCGAGTTCACTTTGTAAGGGTCGAGCACGGCAATTGGGTCGAGTTCAAATTTAATCGACACTCAGCTCGACCCGCTCGTGCAGAGCCAACGGAAGCAGGGCTTCCGAAAACTAGTAAAAGGTAAAACAAACGAGCAGTATGCGGGTAACGTCCCTACCAGTTGGTAATCCGAAACTTTGCGAAACTATACAGGAGCCTTCGAAGATGCTCACAGTGATCACAGAGTAATCGCATTTTTCTCGCTAAGTATGTACAGGGTGTCCCAGGATAAATTACCCATTTTGCAGTGGCAATCAATGGAAAATAAGGTACCTTATCTTGGGACACCCTGTACTTTTCAAGTTGCCAAAACGCCTGACTCGGCAAAAGCAACAGGAACGCACGCGCGTGCAGCGTCATGCAAGCAACACACGTGGTGAAGAAAGGAGGAAATCTCACCCTCTCTTTGGTGATCCACTGGCAGCCACGAGCGGGCCACACGGGACCGGGAGTAGGCGAAGCGCAGAGACAGCAGAAGAAAGTCGATGCTCCGTTTGTAGCACTTTGGCGCAAAATTCTTGATTTTTATCAGATTGGCGCAAGAAACACGGCTTGGCGCAAAATGGCGCATTTGGCGCAGGAATGGCATCACTGCGCGCATATCAGATATGAAACATAAAATGCCTTTATTTAAAATTGATTATACACCGACTAGACCCGTGAACAAAGACCATAATTCTACAATTTATTTCTATAATTTAAAGTACTTTCTACACGACACATAACCAGGTGGTATGTGGGACTGGATCTTTTTTCAGTTATTTTCTGATTCAAAAGTACTGAAACAATACTTGAAAAAGAGAGTTACCTGTAGAAAGTAATTCCGTTACACTTACTAGTACCTGCAGGAAAATGCATTCGCCATTTTACTCCAGATACACAAAAGGTATATAGTTCCCAGTACTCAGTTACTTAACACAGGGCAAACACAAATGGAAACGTTGTACATACGCGTGGGAGGGGGAAAAGAACGCTTCAGCTACCAACAAAGCTACTCACAAGCATTCGCGCTGAATGAAACTATACACACAGATAAGTACTCAGAGGCCGGTCTGGGACTTTAAGCGCAGACCCACGTGTGTTCGCGTCTTGTAACCGCCGCCAATCACAGCAGAATTCAGTCAACATTTTGCCAGCTTATTGAGGCGTCGCCTTTTGTCGCGTTCTTGTTTTTCTCGGTTGACGCCTTTGATAAAAACAATGTACCCGCGTCAGGCAATAAAATTTAACAACATTCCTTGTTACTGCAATGTTGTGTTCACGGCACCCAACAAGTGGTACGCCAGCCCTGTTCACAGACGCTATCACGTCTAGTATCGCTTCCGAGTGAAGCTCAATAGCGCTAGAGCACTGCGAGACAGCATTCTCGACCGCAAGCACAAGCCTGTAAAGAGCTGGCGTTGGATATAGCAAGCCTCCCCTATCAAACATCCTCGTGATATCATCGGGCATGTCGCACGGCGGCTGTTCCCCGTTTCCAAAACACAGTTCTCTGCACTCTACGCATTGGTGCTTGAACAGACACTTGCGCGCAGCATAGCCTGCTATGTAGTGTATCAGGCGTGCATCGCTTTGCGCGGTGACATACGGCAAATGGTCCAGTGCTGCTTCTGCACCTGCAAGGTTTCCGACGTCCAACAGTGCGTCAACACGTTCTCTTGAAGAAGACGGCGATGGAGATGCAGCCTCAGGACGCAACAGAGCAGAAACAACTCCTCCGCCAACGGCGCCGCTTTCTGGAGCCTTTGCGAGATTGTAGAAGCTCAGGCAATTCACTGCTGCTAAGAACTCTGCAGCCGAAGGGTGTTGATTGCATCCGAGGGATTGCCGTACGATGCCGAACAGGCGTTCGACGCAGTCTTGACTGAGTCGTGACGTAAGAAGGTATGCGTAGCCTACGTCCTGAGTTAAGTCCATTAGAAGTCCTTTGGTGCTTATCAGGGTAACACGCAGCCCTTCTGCAGTGCCGCGGCTCAGAAATCCTCTTGTCAATCTTGTCAACCTTGTCAATGTCTTGGAGAAGATCCTCTGCTGATATTTAGCTTGTGATCGTTGTGGTCTTGTGCAAATGTCCCCCAATAAAAACCTTGCATACTGCAGCAGGTTGACTGATATATAACAAAACAGTCTTTTGTAGGCCGACAGTGCTCCGGTCACCTTCATCCAGATGGAATGTAGCGTACGCTACGATGTCCTGTTCATTTGGGAAAGTGATACGGGACCAATATTGTATAGGGCACGTTAGGGATTCGGCAAAGTGGTCTCTTTCGTCACACGGCACACACACTCTCTCTCCAACTTCGGACGAAAGGTGCATCCTTGAGGGCGTCATCATGACGTGTAGCAATGGTGTAGCTAAGTCGACGCCCTTTTGACATGCTGATAGTTGTCGCCGGGACTTGCGCTTCTTTTCCTGCCTTCACCTTCGGGAAGGATAGTTGAAACGGCGTCATGACGAAGCAGTGGTCGGCCTCGTGGTTGACGTACCACTTCGCCGTTTATCACGTGTTCATACCAACGGAATATGTATCTGCAATACGTATACAATGGGTAACTAAAAACATAATGCAAGAAAAAGAAAAGCACTACCGCAGCGACTGCCGGTTCAGTGACCAGTAAACCCCGAATTCTCGGTCTGCCATCGGCAATTTCTAGCGCCGAGTGCACGCCAAGGGGTAATCCTTTTGATCCAAATAGCGCACTCGACTGCTTACGGGAGTTAGCGCTGCAGTCGGGTGCATTAATAGAACCAAAAGGAAGGCGCACTTGTAGCGAACGGTCAGCATGATGACGTGATATGCCAACTGACGTCGTTGCATGAATCACTTCATTGTTATTTAATTTTTGTTTGTTTCTTGTTCCTTTTCTTTTTTTTTCGGCCCGTAGGGCACGGACTACTGAAAAGCTCGGTGATTACCCCAAGAGACTGTGCAATCATTAATAAAATGTATTATTGAAGATGACAACAAGTGCCTTCTGGTTAATTAAGTGTCAATTTATTCAGTGGCCGAAAAGACGAAACGGCTTAACAATGACGTACGCATGGCCACGCGATGAATCTAATGAATGAAAATATAAGCAAAAGCGGATAGCGGTCCCACAGTCCGACGACAGTCCTTGTACGACACTGCTTTATTTCTATTTCATTTTTTATTTTTTTTGCTCAGAAAGCAAACACATACAGCAGCAGACAACGATCTCGCGCTGCGCGAGGTACGGTGCCTTCTGGCGCGGATGACACGCTTCGGTACCTCAAAGCGGCAATGGGTGGGTCCACGCGGTGTGGGTCCACGCATCTTGCGGAAGAAGCACGTGACTCGAAGCCAGGTGCTCTTCTGAGCGACACAAAAATGTTCCCGCCAGGCGCGCTGTGAGCAACACCGCAAATGCTCGTGCAAATCAACGCCATCTTGTCCACGGCCATGACCACGCGCTCTTAGTACTTGGCCTTCGGGAGAGGAAAATCAGTTGCGCTGCGCATGCGCTAGAAGTGATGTCACGTGTTTCTCTTTGCCGCCGCCGTGCCGTCTGCTCGCTTCGCGTGCGCATGCGCTAGCACACAGCGGTTTGTTTGCTTGAGGATGAGATTTGTGGTTTGTGGTAGCGGTGAAGCAACTTTGCCAAATATTCCGTTCAAGTTCCTCGCTGGATGTCCCGCTCGTCCGTCGATGTTCAACAGGTGAGGGAATGTTTCAGCAACGCCTGCGAGTTTCATGCTCGCGGTTCAAAAGGTGAGGGCGTCTGTACAAAATTGTAAAATGGGCCACTCTGTTACTACAGATGCAACAAGTGCCAGTCCACTTTTTCTCAGCTGCACCCTCTCAGTTCAGGCAGCAGCAGTACCAGGTGTATGTACATAACTTCCAAGACACACGAGTGCAATTCTGAAGCTGGTAAGTACGTCTCATGCTACACACCATTCGCGTTCAACGCTCTTATTTTGCATGTGTTGTAGCAAATGATTCAGTGGCATAAACCGGTAGACTGGTGCGTAATGTACACCCATAGTGCCAAGTTGGACTAATTCTGGTGACGTGTTCGTAAAATCTGTGTAATCGGACTGTCTAATTGTCACCTGTTCTATCTTAACGCCGAAGTCGGTATATGAGTAAGAAATATCGTGGTTTCGGCAATTATCAGTAATCTTTCGTTGTGCTTAATGATTCCTATTATTTTGTATTTGCGTTTTTACTCAGAATTATCATTCTATTCTTAACTGGAGCAACAAAATTACGAAACACGTGAGGATTGTGTTGAAACTGAGGACATTGCTTATTTTTACTGATTTCAGACTTTCAGGCATGGAGAGAAGAAATGCAGGATGCAGCCAAGAGTCATTTTACTAAAGGCACAGGGGTAAAACGATTGAAAGATGGAGGTTTAAAGTGTTATTATATTTGTAACTGATTGGGTACTTTTATAGAGAGACACATCAAAGGAAAAGGTCCATCAAATCGCAAGGTTCCGTCAGGCGTGGGGACACCTGCCTTGCTGATATGTCTGCAATGTTCCAAACTGGCAAGGTCTCGTTTGTCTTCCAAGCTTCCTATTATGCACATGATTTTGGGGCTGTCCTACACCCCACTTACAAAAACAGAGGAAGATGTAATAGAGGCAGCCCATGCAGGGGGGTATATGTTTATTCACACAAAAGGAGATGTCAGCCAGGCAAGTGCCAGCTTGCTACTCCCTAAAAAAAGAAAAAGAAAAAAAACAGGTGCGGGAGAAGCCGCGATGGCAACGATGTGCTGCGGGCGTACAGGCACTTGTAAAACACTATATTGTACTGGAATGTCCTTTTTTACCTTCAAGAAACTATTTGTTTATGTTAGGGAAACGTGACGGCATTGCACTCAGCGTACTATGCAGCTCAGTATTCGGGGTGTGCTGGATGGCACGTTTCAAAGGATCCAATTCACCTCACTACAAGGCAGTACCTGTACATCACCATGAGGGACTATAATATATGTTACAGTGAGAGGAAACACGACGACAATCAAACCAGTGTTGCCTTGTTGGTCAGTTCTATCAGAGCCCAAACAAACAGTCCAGTGCTTTCCCTCACACACAAAGGCAAGAAGGATGATCCTACTGTCTTTCAACGAGGAAATACTGACTTGTTGCAAGATGAGGATTTCTTGCTAGTTCTCATGACAGGCATGCAAAAACAGCTGTTAAGGCATTTGGGCACCAACAAAAGTGTGATGAACACAGGAGGAGCAGGGAAGCTAGCTGGTGTTGACTTGATGTTAATGCCGAAGTGTACACTTTCTTTTTACCCGTCTCTCCTTCACTTTGTGTATTAAAGCTTCATTGCTGGTTCGTGTGTTTGTGTTCGTCTCGTCCCGTGTTCGTCCTGTGCTTTCCCTCAAGCTCAAGGCAATGTTAACATCAAAAGAAAAGTGTGCATAGATTCTACACATAGCACCACAGATGGGTCATTCTATGTGATAGTTGTGTACTGCCACTTCATACATTTTGGGTAATGGTTCAGGTGAAACACTTTACAGCCATGCATGCTCTCCTGCATTGACTTTTCAACTGAAGACAATATGCCCCATTTTTAGCTTGGTGTGGGGTATATTACAGCAGGTAAATACATTTAAGTGTGGTGATATACATACACATAACACACATAATTGGCAATTTGTATATCCTATAAAGTGCTCTGACCTGAGAAATGTTGTAGAAAAAAATGTGTTAATATTCTGCCAATAAGAAGTGGAATAAACTTTATTCCGTGTGTTTATATCTCGCCAGTACTGAGTACTCTCTTGCAATATAAGGAGACAACTGCCCCTGACTGATGGTATTGTTTTCTTAAGCTGCAACAGATGCTTTTTACCATGAAAATACTAACATCAGTTGGCATCGCATAAAACCTTGGTGAGCTCAAAGCCGCTGTGTGTATTCTTGTGAATGATTTATCTAAGGAAATGTACACCCTTCCAACATCCATCAGCAAACTCTTCATGACTATATAAATACATTTAAGTGTGGTGATATACATACACATAACACACATAATTGGCAATTTGTATATCCTATAAAGTGCTCTGACCTGAGAAATGTTGTAGAAAAAAATGTGTTAATATTCTGCCAATAAGAAGTGGAATAAACTTTATTCCGTGTGTTTATATCTCGCCAGTACTGAGTACTCTCTTGCAATATAAGGAGACAACTGCCCCTGACTGATGGTATTGTTTTCTTAAGCTGCAACAGATGCTTTTTACCATGAAAATACTAACATCAGTTGGCATTGCATAAAACCTTGGTGAGCTCAAAGCCGCTGTGTGTATTCTTGTGAATGATTTATCTAAGGAAATGTACACCCTTCCAACATCCATCAGCAAACTCTTCATGACTATATATAATGCATAATTATTTAATTAGATAAAGGAAAAATATATTGGCATCACACCAGCTCAATTGCAGTCTTTCGTTATCATCAAAAATATGGTGGCCGGGGTACATGACTCTCATCAACATTTTGATAATGTAATTCGCATACAATGCTCAATCATTTTAAAATTCTTCATGCACACCAGTACGTCTTGTATATTCAAGTTGGCTTCTACTTTGTCTCATGCTAGTGTTGGCTATCCGTGCGGTAGCCAGAAAATATTATGGGGGGTTCTATGGGGACCTCCCAGATGCACTAGTAAAGGTACAATCTTGGCTATGCAATGCTAAACCTGCTGTGATACTACGGAACAAAAATGCCAAACAAAGATGCAAGGAGTTAAAACGGGTGCAGCTATGTGAAAGCCAACCACTGCAGAAATGCAAATAAGAACAACAGTTCTAGAACTGGATGTTCGAACAGCTACTGGGAATTCAGAAGATCATACTATGTGCGTGAAAATAACTAGCACAATCACATATGTTTGTATGTTCATGTGTCTTGCCTCAGCAAATGAGTTCCAATGTATGCTTGATTGCATTTATTTAGCATTTGTTACAAGAGAGCAAAAGTCCTCAAGATATTGGAAATCTATATTGTAAATCTACTCAGTATTGGCCAGTTAGATCACACAACTTGGTTGATTCATTTTATCAAGCTTTGTTTCACACCTCAAGGAAACGTAGCTCCTCGGTAATCTCAGTGAGCCAAACACGCAGTCCAGGTCCAGTTTTGGATATTTTTACTGGTCTCGTTAGCAATACATCGTTCCAAAATACCACAAATTCCAGCTGGACACTATATCAATGAGCCTGTTGCCTTGCACCTCATCGGAGCAGCCCCCTGCTGGCTAGCAGGAAGATATCAAATAAGAAACAGGTGACTGGCTGTTCTGTCCACCTCTCAGTGTGTGTGGCCACTCCTGTTTGCTGCTAGAGTGTCACTCCCATGAAGAAATGCAACACCCTGGTCCTCCATAAACTTTTGTCCCAATCTGTTCGAATATTGATGCACAGATGGTGTGACAAAAGCCATAGTAGCAGGGCAGTTTTCAACCAGATTCCAAGAGTGTGCCAAGCAGCAGGAAATACACCCAGCCAGAGGATTTCTGTTGAATTCATGTTTAAGGACCTTCACATCTACATCATTTACTCATGAATGCAACACTGTCATGTGACAACACATGACAGTCCATTAATGCTTTGAACATGAATTGAGCTTTACCCTCTGGTTGGGCATGAAACAATGAATCTTTCAACAGCTCATGACCCACAGTTTGAGAAACACTGGTGTACGCATTCGTCCCAACAATAATCTGGCATCCTTCAAAAACACCATCACACAGGACTTTTCTGCTGATACATAGGGTGACATGCAATTACTTTTTGATGATTTGCATTTCTCTGCTGTGCAATATCTTTGCTATTTGTTTCTTATACTTGTCATGCGTTCTTGGTATTTCTGTTCCCCTCAAATTGTGTAGACATTTGCACTGACTGTGTCTTGGACTGTTCAACAGGGCTTGCCCACTATCAGTATCAGTGTATACTGTCATGGAATAACAATAAAAACCTGAAAACTGAAAAAAGAAAGAATCTGAAGCACATCTGTCTGACTGATTCCTATAACAATCTCCTGACAAATGCTCGATGAATGATAGTTCATGTCACCACTCCTTGTGGACAGAAACAAGCTGAAACAGGCCGAGGAAGTTTAGATGATTTGGCGAACCTACGAGTTTGTTGTTGCCTTGAATGGGCAATCATCATCTCAGAGGTAAAACTTACTAACTATAAATTATTTGTTCTGAACTTGTCTTGGTACACCGGAGTTCACCCAAATGACTTGCTTAAGCATTTTTGCAAGAGCAGCCTTTTGGGAAGAAATAGGCAGCAAAATCTCAAATTGGAACACTGACCTTACCGAGCAGTGTTTGTTAGTTGTCGGGGTTGTACGATGTACAGCTTGGTACAAATCTTTACGGACCACCATGGTGTCACATTTCTCCATTGGAGTGACACCCTAGCATCAAACATGAGTGGACGCACATACTGAGAGATAGACCCGTTTCTTATTCGATCTTTTGCTGGTAGCTGGCAGGGGACCGCTCCGATGAAGAAAGGCGTAGTGCCGTGAACTTTTGTCTCGGGCAGTACACGCTGTTGTGTTGTACTCATACAAATTCTGAAATGCATGCCACTTCTTAGAGAATCTTTGGAAATTTGATACCATTATGCCTTAATTGTCAGCTCTGATCATGAGCGAGATGGTAGGGGGCCCCTGAGGAATGTCCCGTTGTGTCCTGGAACCTTGCCAGTCTGGAACAATGCAGACAAATCATCAATGCAGGTTGCCCCATGCCTGACGGAACCTTATGATTTTATGGACCTTTTTCCTTTGATGTTCTTCTCTCTAAAAGCACCCGATCAGTTACAAATATAACACTTTAAACCTCCATCTTTCAATCTTTTTACCCCTGTGCCTTTAGTAAAATGACTCTTGGCTGCATCCTGCATTTCTTCTCATGCCTGAAAATCTGAAATCAGTAAAAATAAGCAATGTCCTCAGTTTCAACACAATCCTCATGTGTTTGGTAATTTTGTTGCTCCATACAGTATGATAATTCTGAGTAGAAACACAAATTTAAAGTAATAGGACCCATTAAGCACAACGAAAGATTACTGATAACTGCCGAAACCACGATATTTTGTACTCATATACCGCGACTTCGGTGTTAAGATAGAACAGGTGACAATTAAACAGTCCGATTACACAGATTTTACGAACACGTCACCAGAATCAGTGCAACTTGGCACTATGGGTGTACATTACGCACCAGTCTGCCGGTTTATGCCACTGAATTATTTGCTACAACACATGCGAAATAAGAGCGTTGAACGCGAATGGTGTGTAGCATGAGACGTACTTAACAGCTTCAGAATTGCACTCGTGCGTCTTAACTCACTTGGAAGCTGTGTACCTATACATTCACCTGGTGCTACTGCTGCCTGGACTGAGAAGGTGCAGCTGAGAAAAAGTGGACTGGCACTTGTTGCATCTGTAGTAACAGAGCGGCCCATTTTACAATTTTGTACAGACGCCCTCACTTTTTGAACCGCGAGCATGACACTCGCAGGCGTTGCTGAAACGTTCCCTCACCTGTTGAACATCGACGGACGAGCGGGACATCCAGCGAGGAACTTGAACGGAATATTTGGCAAAGTTGCTTCACCGCTACCACAAACTACAAATCTCATCCTCAAGCAAACAAACCGCTGTGTGCTAGCGCATGCGCACGCGAAGCGAGCAGACGGCACGGCGGCGGCAAAGGGAGACACGTGACATCACTTCTAGCGCATGCGCAGCGCAACTGATTTTCCTCTCCCGAAGGCCAAGTCTCTTAGTTGTGTGCGCCGTGGGCATTTTTTTCGGCGGCGTCGTAGAGCACGTTGAACGGCCGGCGGCGTCAGCGGCGTCACGCCGATGCTGTCATACAACAACAACAACTTTATTTTCGGTCTTGGAGAGTGGGGAGTTTCATCGCAACAGGCGATACTCTACCCCAGTGCTTGGTGGAATGGGGGGAATAAAATAACGAGCCCCTTTACAATAACGATCGAAGTCCGATGGTGTCCAGAAATGTCAGAAGAGCTTTGAGCGCAGAGCGTTGCTGGGCTGGATTGGGCCAGGGACCAAGCAATTTCGGTAGGGAGAAAGGGCCAGAGTCCAGCTGACGAAGAGACTCGGAGAGTGTGATTCGGGAAGGTTCGTAGTGAGGGCAATGAAGAAGAATGTGCTCCAGATCCTCAAGAGCACCACAGTGGCAACAGGTGGGAGAATCAATTTGTCTCAAGCGGTAACGCCACTGAGCTGTAAAGGCCACATCGAGGCGCATGCGGTGGATTAATGCAGCATCCTGACGAGATGTGTTTCGTGGCATGCGGAAAGCGAGCATGGGATCAACTCTGTTCAACATAGAGGGGGGAAGAATGTCGGTTGTCCGTTGGCGGGAAGCCAGGGGTGTCACTAGACGTCGCAGAATTGAACGGCGGTCTCCTCTGAGCAGAACAATACGGGTCCGGTTCCGAGACGAGAGTGCTGCTTCTGCGGCGCTGTCGGCCTGCTCGTTCCCCACGACACCACAATGGGCTGGAACCCACTGGAGAACGAGCCTGTGGCCTGCGGCGTAGATAGTGTGGTAAGCCATTAACACGTCGGTGACTAGGGGTGCGGATGGGCCTCGTATGCCGGAAGTTTCAATTGCTTGAAGTGCAGATTTGGAGTCTGTAAAGACTGCCCATTCCCGGGGTGGAAAATCAGCGATGTGTTGTAGAAAGAAAAGGATGGCATAGAGTTCCGCAGCTGTGGAGGAGGTTGGATGTGAAAGGCGTCTTCCGTGCACGACGCCTTCGGATGGAATGACGAAGGCTGAGGCGGACTTGTTGTTTCGGGATGCGCCATCAGTATATGCTGCCGTAAACGTAGAAAACTTCTCGTCTACCAGAGCATGAAAATGGGCTCGGAGGACTTGAGGGGGGACCTGATCTCTTCTTTGCAGAAGGTTTGGGAGGCGTACAAACGTGGGCGGTACCGGGAGAGACCAGGGGGCTTCCGGCGGTATAGTGTCCTTAGTTATGAAGCCAGTGAGAGTCTGGCGTGTCCTCTGCGCTACTCGGTAGAAGTCGCTTCCAGGGCGGTATCGAATTTTCCTGAGTAGCGGGTGGCGGGGAATGTGAGCACGCAAACGGAGGTAGTGCCGAGCCGTTTCCCGTTCACGGAGAACTTCGAGCGGGAGCCGACCGCTCGGCGTGACCTCTACCCGAGAAACGTCATCATGACGTTGGTAGACACACCGAAACCAAAACAGATCGGAAGGGGAGAGCTGAGTTCCACGAATGGGCAATTGTTCGCTGCCTCCTATTGAAAGAAAAGTGGGACCGAAGGTCGCGTCCTTTTCAGAGACCATCTAATCCCCTCAAGACCGTGGCTTTCGGGCGCGACCTTGTTCGCCACTAGCTTTGAACGTAGTTCAACTCTACCAAACTCGTGGCGCTGTCGAACATTATGACGTCATTTGTTTACAAACAGGTAGAGGTCTATATGTTCTCTTCTCCAAAGGGGACGCACGAACACTTCAGTGCGGGGGTATTTTCTCCATCATAGACACCGCGACGGCGGCAGTATTTATTGTACCTTGCACCAAACAAGTGCGTCAACACTGGATAGTATTATGACAAGTTATGACACAAAGGAACATTAGGAGAAGTAAAGCACTTCAAGAAGGTCGTCGCCCAAGAACTTCGACTGGGCGCGTTGAGTGCGGGTCTCGCTGGAGAAAACAACATAGCTAGATAATGAGAACGACGAGCCATCCATTAAATGGCAACTACACGTAACAATTACAGCGAGTGCCGAACGTTCACAGGACGGCGACGCGTGAAAGCTCTGTCCACTGATCCAGTGGCTCTTTTTGGGAAGCTATATAAATATGCGAACGTCAGCAAACGATATGACATAAGGCGCACCCACTACCTCATTGAACAGTATTTTTGCAGAGGCTGTAGTTATCATGAATAAATACTGTAAACCCCTTAATTAAAAAAACTAAAACCCTTTAATTTCGCAGCCCTAAATTTTCGCGAATCGAGTAGGGATATATTCGCAACAACTAAATTTCGCACGCTCCTCGAGTTCCTCGAATTTTCTCGATTCGCAAAATTCGCGAAAATTAAGGTCTCGCGGAATAAAAGTGTTTTACCTTATAAACTTGTCCAGAGCGAGTGGGTTGAGTCTGCCATGCTTCGCGCGCATTATAAGTCCCGCAATTACGCGATTGAAAACACCCTCTCTGACTGGGTGCTTTTCGCCGGCACACACAAAATGCACTATTTGCTACGCACTTTTCGAGCGCAGAAAGAGCGACGGGCAATCCATGTGAGAGGACCAAGTACTTTAGAGCGATCGAGCTGATTGGTGTAGGTGCGAATCTGTTGGCCAGATAGATCGCTTTCCAACCCAGATAAGGCGAAGCTCGCGTCATTTCTGCGCTCGGCAAATGCGTACTTCTTGTTTCGGAGCCCTCATTTGCATACCCCATCGAAAATGTGTCTAAGAGACCTCTCAAAATTTCCTGAGAGGTCTGAGAGGACCTTTCAAGAAATCTTGAAAGGTCTGGTAGGACCTTTCAGGCAGCACAGAGGGGTCTGAGAGGACTTTTTAGAGAAAATCTGGAAGACGTTGTAGAATCATTCATGTAGCCCTGAGGGGTTTGTGGGGACCTCTCAGACAGCTTTGCGACAGTGCGTCGTGCAACACCTCTCAGAGCATGTTGCTACATGTTTTCCGCGCCGCGGGACATGCTACCTCGTCCGCTTTGGAAAATAGTTCGCAAGATTTCACATGTTTGTGCATTATTCCTCCAAGGAACACGTGCCGTGATAACCTTGTATCGTCGTTTCCCCTTGAAGCTATTGTTCTTGCAATCCGTGCATTATGACACTGCACGTAAGTGGAAGCGTTTGAAACGTTGAAGTGTGAGGACGTCGGCTGCGGATCTCAAATAATTTCCGTTTTGTCTTCGGGATTCGAACTGTTTTTGAGGTATGTAGACGATGTGTCAAATATGCTTTTGTGAGTGACAGGCATTCCTGTTCACTTTACGCTATTACCACTGTTCGCAGACACCCATTATGTACGCCGATAGGAAGATTACCAACCACGTTAGGTTACCAACGGCGCTTTGTGCCAAACGGTATGTTATATATTTCGATGCGTACACACTGACTTACACTGACATTCTGAAATTGTATTTCTTACAAATGAATCTCGTACGAAGCGAGAGGTGGTGAGAACCCAAGGTGATGAGAATCCAATCTCGCCAGTTAGTTGGCGTCTTACGCAAGCAAGGGAAACTAGACGGTGCATCGCGAGTCCCCAAGTATACGTAAAACAGACGAACTTGATCACCAAGAAGCAGAGTTCTTCAAGAACATTTTTCATCGCCGCTGTACGGACATTGCGAATATGTGTCCCATGAGTTCACGCTTTGTGGAATACCGCAGAGTACGTGTGGATGATGACTTGCATGCCTTCGTATACATGTAAGTGCTAAATTTAGTTTTTGTTGCTGCTATTTACCGTTTCGTGTAGTTTCTTGCGAGCGATCCTTCAACAAATATTTGATATTCACAATTCTGCAAGACATTTGAAATAACTGTTAGATAATCTGATAGCAGTGTGCATGCCCTGAGTGTATCTGTACAATCGAAGGAACTCAATATATGTGGAGTTGACATGCACTTGTCTGTATCTATCTCTGGTGTATCATAGCACTGTATGATTGTACCTCTCCGACGACAGGTGCAGCGTAGACGGCGAAATTGAACATTGATGTTCCGATGTCAGATCTGGGAATTAGCTTCTGAGAGGTTTTGAGAGGTCCTCCCAGCTTGAGAGGTCCTCTCAGTCCCATTACATATTAGACCTGAGAGGCCTCTCAGATACATTTTCACTAGGGAGCGACATTCAGCGTCGGATGTTTCAACACACGTGCGCGTTTAAAGATTTCTTAAACATGGAATGGCTTTCAACGATGAATATCTTCCGTTCTGCTATCCCGCTTTTATGCGAAATTCCTTAATTAAAGAAGTAATGAATTTTAGGTAATTAATGATCTGATAGTTACATACTTTCTTCGAGATAATATTCGCCTGACCAACTCAAAAGCGGCATCTATTTCGTTCCGCTATTTTTTAAACGAAAATGTAAACAAAAAACAAAAACTAAACTGTGACGAATAAAAAACAAAACACCCTGTATGTGGATAATGACCAGTGCCATGGTGTTGGTGGATGACCGGCAAACAACCTGCAAGAATTGAATGATGAAATTGACAAGATGAAATTGTTACTGCTAAAAACACCACAAATGAAGCCTGGAACCTAAGATGAAAGAAAAAGAAACAAAAATATTCGGTATGGGAGATATTCGTTTATAGAAAATGGATCAAAATGGGCACATTACATAGCCGCGCGATTTTTCAACGTCGGCGGCGGCGGTGCACCGACAGTTTTGGTACGCCGGCGACGGCGAGGTCCCGACGTCCGGCGGCGGCGCACACCTCTACGCGCTCTCCATGTACTGAATAGGGCGATCGGTACACCATTCATTCTAGCCCGCCATAGCTACAGTGAGGGGCACTTTGGGCCGTCCAATAGACGCTTTGCAAATTTCGCCCCGGACCAGCGCCATCTATGTGCAGGTAGCGGAAACTAGCCCACGGCCGCCATTGTTGATGAGCGTCGCGGCGCGCCAATATCGTCTTGCGTTGTATTTCCTTCGTGGCTGTTCTCACATTTAGCTTTTCTCGGTTGGTCATCATGCCCGTAAACTGTTGTGTGCCACTGTGCACGCAACATGGCCGACTTGACAAGTCTGGACAAAAGGTAAGAGTGTTTTTCCCTACAACCACGCTCTTTAATGCACTCATTCGTTATGCTTGGACTACAGAACTTGTTGCTGTTGAACTGTGACTGAACCGATTATTGTAATTTCCATTGTGCGCGCAGGTGACCTACCACCGATTTCCTAGAGATCCCGAGCTCCGGAAGAAGTGGATCGTTGCCATCAGGCGCGATGAAGGGACATTTTTTACCGTTTCCAATGCCACGAAGGTGTGCTCTCATCACTTCCTTGAAACGGACTTTCTTGCGAACGTGGCAAACGGCTACCGGCACCTACACCATTGTGCTGTGCCGTCTATTTTCCCGTTCTGCAAAACGAAGACATCAAGAAAGCCACCTCGTGAAAGGGAACCACCACCAGCTACACACCGGAAGCGAAGACGGCAGGACATTACAGACGAGGAGAACCTTGTTGAAGAAATTGCAGCACAGCGTGTTCAGGTACCTGAGCGGCAGTGTAATGAGGAATGTGACGTGCCAAGTGGTGGAGAACAAGCTGATCCGCATTGCAACGGTGATGATGAAATGCCAACCGATGAAAACTTCACAGCAACACTGGATAGTAGTTGTGCATGTGGTGAGGTTATTGCTCAACTGAGACAAGAGCTTGCTGCAAGTAGAGCATCAGAAATGGCAACTAAAGTGGAACTTGAACGACTTCAAGAGCAGCTGAAAAGCCAAACCAGTGAAATACACCTGCTTCGCTCTGAGCTTGCGATAGCACAGGCTGAAAACCAAGAGCTCGAACAGGTGACACCCTTCGGAATTGCCAAGTTTAAGGGCGACGACGACGACATTCAGTTCTACACAGGCCTTCCAAGTTACGGCCATTTCTGTACTCTTCTGAGTTTCCTTGATCCAGGAGAAAATGGAAAGAATATTATAAGAAATGAAGGTACCAGACGTAGTGAACAGAGTGGCCGTCCACAAAAGGTCAGCGTGGAAAACCAGCTCTTTCTAGTGCTCGTGAAGCTGCGGCTTGGTCTGTTTCACAAGCACCTTGGAACCCTGTTTGGCATTTCTATCAGCACAGTGTCAAGAATATTTTCAACATGGATAGATTTTATGTACTGGCAGCTGGCGCAATTACCACTGTGGCTATCACGAGAGGCTGTGGACGAAGCGATGCCACCTGACTTTAGTGAGAAATAATCTTCAACACGTGTCATTCTGGACGCCACAGAAGTTAAATGTGATGTGCCAACCTCATTTGTAACGCAGTCTGGCCTGTACTCTCACTACAAGTCAGCGCACACGTTCAAAGGACTTGTCGGTATCGCCCCAAACGGACTGCTCACCTTTGTGTCCGAACTCTTTACAGGATGCACCTCTGACAAGGAATGCGTGATAAGAAGTGGACTCTTAGAACTGCCATTCGAGACAGGGGACTCCGTAATGGCAGATAAAGGATTCAAGATCGATGACCTGCTCCAGAGCAAAGGTGTGGGTCTCAACATTCTACCTTTTCTCAGAAAAGACCAATTCACCCCAGAAGTAGTGCAGGAAACACAGAATATTGCTGCACTTAGAATACACGTAGAAAGAAGGATCCAACGAATTAAGGGATTTCATATATTTGGTCGCTCTATTCCCATATCATTAGCACCTTTGGCAAATCAGGTGTGGACTGTCTGTGCGATACTTACAAACTTCCAGTCGCCACTTATGAAAGACTGTTGTGACTAGTAAGGTATTGTATCAATAATTGTTGCTGGCTTGCTGTATAAATAAACGTGTTGTATGTTACCCATATGATTTTGTAATAGGTACTCTACGGGAAGTAGCATAGCAGAAAGTACCATCATATTTATAATTTATTGCAGTTATGTTTTCGGGGCATATAATACAGGGGGGTTTCATGAGGTCTACATAGTGGTTTCTAAGTATGGCAGCAGTGTGTCAAAATAAAAATAGTCCAGCATTTCCTTCATGGTGGACCACTCGCTTTGGCTGAACTTCACCCGTTCAATCAGAATAAAATCCTTGCTGTAAACGACAAAGTCTCCCCAGCTTAGCCCTGATATGGCCATCTGTCCTATCAGCTGGGCATAGTACTGGTGGTCTCGTTTTAGCTTTGGTCCGTTTTCACAACAGAAATTGAGCCCTGGAAGGCTGCACGCTTGCTGGTCGCGTAGCGAATACGGGCACTTGATCTCTACCACTCCATACGAATCCTCCACTGGATAAAACACGATCCGGTCAGGAGAAGCAATAAGCCAAGGGCAGGAGGGGCTGACTAGAAGCCCGCAGCTGCTGATGACCGCATCGTGGCCCATGTTGTGTAGAACCTCCTTGTACCTCTGTGCCGCAATGGGTTCGTTGGATATTCCGTACCTGGGCACACGAAATCTTGCCAGAAAATCGCAGTTCCATTATTATACTATTTCCGTTTGAAGTGTGCCAATACTAGAGTTTTAGTGTACCGTACGCAACGGGGGTACAAGGTACGCACGAGGGTATCACTGTAAAGTCCTTTTGCCATCCTAATATAGGAAAAACCACGGAACGCTGTGGACATTGCGCCATCGTCATGCCCACTGAAGCAACGCCTTCCCGGACTCTCATCAACAATGGCGGCGATCGAACAGGGTTGCTCGACTGACCCGGCTTTGCACAGGGTTGGCGACCACATTTTGTTTTTACCAGAGACACGTTTTGTCGGATATCTTCCGAACTTGGCCTTTGTTGCCTTTGTGCCATTAAAACCATATTCTCTCTCTCTCTAGACAACTCCGCGCGAAAAGAATCGCATCTCTGTGAATTGCTATTTGAGCGCTATCTTTTGACACCAAGATTAGCCTCCTGTGAGTAAGTTTGTTTACATATGCTCAATGGCGACGCAATGTGACCACTTCTTTTGCTCGTAACTCACGAACTATTGTGTCAATCGGCAAACAAATAAGATATTCGTGATCAGCTCGACAACTTCTTTCTTTCCATACCAAGTTTATCTTGTTTCAAGAACTTTTTTCTCCATGTGCTCAATGGCGGTTTTGCACATCTCCAGCCATAACTCGAGAAATGTCAATCGGAATTCAAAACTTTTTTTGACTCGCGTGTGTGTCTCAACGAAAGCTATCGTTGGATACCTCGTTTAGCTCCAACAAACCAGTCGTTCACAAGTTATGGCCAAAACAATGCAGTTAGGTCTAACTCCAAAAGTGATAAATTGTCCAAAAATCTTACTGTGGGCTTAAATCCCGGAGAATTCGGCACCCGCGGTGTCTCGGGTGCTTTCCCCGACGTAATCCACAGTCTTCAAAGGGCCAAAATTCACCAAAAAGTACGCAAGATCCACGAGCACACAAATAGCACAGCCACCACCTTGGATAGAGACATTAAAATAGGAAAGAAGACCTCGAAGGGTCTGATGGGGAGGGGAAGAGGGTTGGACGAAGAGAGCCCCATCGCCGGTACCGACCCGAAGGTATACACCCGGCATAATGCTGGGGGGCAGAGTAGTGATACTATCTTCGAGCAAATCCCCGGCGGAGAGAACGGCCGCGGCAAGACCGACGAGGAGGGAAGACCCCACCAAGCCCGATGTCGATTGAATCTGCAAAGAGAGCCGCCGTGTTGGTTCAGGTCTGACAAACCCCCATTGCGAGACAAGTCACGCGCAAGCGGCCAGGCTCCTGCAACGGCTTTTGTTTCTTTTGCATGTGAATTCGCCCACTGCCTATATTCTGATAGGGACAGAAAAATAAGGAAAGTGGGGCTTTGGGAGGGATTATAGAAGTGGGACGAAGGAAGATGAGAGTCTCCAGTTCTCTGTACCACCCGAAGATATCGCAGAGAACAGGAGATGGAAATAGGAAAAGGAAAATTAGGAGTGAAAGAGAATAGAAGAGAAAAGAACGGTGAATTATCAGCAAAACCACAGTCAAGGGTAGAGGCCTGGCTAGTCAGCATTTATTTAGTAAAGTTGAATAATAATTGAAATACAATAAGTTGAAAATAGCTATTACAGTTTTAGTTCTATCCTTATGAACTGTGATCTTGTTTGTCTTGGTTGTGTCTTGAATTCCTTTTTAGCTTGAAGGCGGTGAAGTGGAGTCGGTAGTTCTCCTGCGCCATTTGGTTGGAGTGGTGGCTTTATCTGTAAAATTCTTAAGTATTTTGGATTAGGATGAGGCAATAATTGGAATAGGGATGTAATATGTAATTGTGGTGTGAAGGAAGTATGCATAATGGAAACTATTTGTGCCTCATCCTTTTCAGGATTTTTGTTTAAGTGGCACAAACTGTTGACCATTAGCTTTATATATTCAATTCTGTGATTACATATTATGCTAGGGTGTGTAAAATATTTAGTGCTTGTTTGTTAATTAGGATTTTATTTAGGTTTGATATTTCTAAGTTACAATTTATACATTGCTCTATTTGTTTTCTATCATTTGAACTTAAATGACATTCTGTTATGTAGTGAACGTTGTTGGCTTTAAGTTTGTTGCATTTGCAAGCTAGGTTTTCTTTTAATTTAAAATGATCTAAGTATTCTGGGAAGTTTCCATGTCCAGTGATGATTTGTGTAGGATAGTGATTTGTAGGAAGTATTGATCTAATGGTATTTGGGTCTGTAAACTATTGTTTCAGTTTGCTTTCTGATATTTGAAATTCCTTGATTCGTTGAGTTCTTGCTTGGTTTTTCAATAAGGTTTTAATGTATTTTTTCGAGTAACGAATGAAATTAATGTTGTCTAATAGTCTTGCTTCGTTTGCTAGTTTATCTGCGATATCATTACCGGTGATTTCTGTATGTGAGTGTATGAATTTGAATGTGATTTGATATTGTGTTTTAGCTAATTTTATTTATTGTGCAAGCGTTTGTGTTCTGGGATTTTTATGATTTTTAGTGCTGTTAAAACAGAATAACTGTCAGTAAATTTGAAAGCTAGTTTTTGTGGGAAATTGAAAATTTTTGATATTGCTTTTTGGATGGCATGTAGTTCGGCATCGAATATAGTGGCATTACGTGATTGTCGGTATTTTTCTGTGTATATTAATTCTTTATCGTTTAAGAACAGAAAGCTGCTCCTGTATTACTTTGGGCTTTGGAATCATCAGTGAAAATAGTGTATCCTGTATAATTTACTTTTTCCGGTTTATTAAAGTAGAAGAGTTGTACTGAAGCAGGGTGGAAAGTCCAGGTGTCATAAGTGTTTTCCAATTGGTGAGGAGCTATGCTGTTGTCTTGAATAATTAATGATTTATTTTCATATTGTAGTTCATAAATTTTACAATCAATTGTGGCTTGCAAATAGCTACGTATAGTATTACTGAGTAAATGAAGGTTTAGATTACTGATGGTATTGTATGCGTGGCAAATTTTAAGGAGAGGAATTCTATCTATTGAATTAATTTTTCTTAGGAGGTGTGAATTGTTTTCTTCCCTCCACCAACTAGGTGCTGCATGAAGGATGATTTTTTGAATTATGTTATTGTAGAATGTTTGCATAATATGACCTTTAGAATTTTTACTTGCTTTGCAGATTCTTGAAAGGGTTATTGTGGTAGTTGCAACTTTAGCTTTAATTTCGTTTAATGTGGGATGAAGGATAATTGGCTATCGCAGGTGACTCCTAAAATTTTTAAAGATTTTTAATTTTTTGATTATATAGTTTGATACTAGGTGGTTTTGTTTTGATAGTAAGGCATGTTCTTTTGCTTGGGTTAAATTCCAAGTTAATTTTGGAGGCCCAATCGTAAGTTTGACTAAAAATTTATTTGTTGTGTCTTCAATTTTTTGGCGTGAATTTCCTTTTGTTATTAAAATAATATCGTCGGCATATGATAATAATTTTATATTATCTATGTTTGGAATATTAAGTATTGAATTGATGGTTAAATTCCAAAGGAGTGGGCTTAAAGGAGAGCCTTGTGGGCATCCTACAACATTTGCGTATCTGAAGGTAGTGGATTTTGTTTTAGTGTGAAATTTTCTGTTTTCAAGATAGTTACTAATGAGGTGATAAAGATTAACTGGGATTTTATTACAGGCTAGGGTTTCTCTAATTTGATAGTGGTCTAGAGCGTTAAAAGCACCTTTATGACTAATGAAATTAAGGCTGAATGAATTTTATTACTTCTTTTTGTTTTGAGGTCTTTAGTTATCTGGCATAGCATTTGGGTAGTATCTTTCCCATGACGGAAGCCATATTGTTTTGGGTGTAAGAGATTGTGTACATGTGAAAAATGGTATAATCTGCAAAATATGATTTTTTTCAAATACAGTATTCTAGCTATGATGGGTAATATAGTTATCGGTCTGTAAGAATTCGGTTCTTGTGGATCTTTGTTGGGTTTTCTAATAAATATAACTTGTCCTAATTTCCAGTCCGTTGGATAGGTTCCTTGTTTAAGACAGGCGTTAAACAACAAGTTGAAGAAATCAACTTTTGTTGTGAGTAGGTGTTTGGCGGTGTACGCCCCAATTTTGTCTGCGCCTGTGGTGGTGTTTAATTTTATAGCTTTAGTTTTTTGCATTATTTCTAGATTTGTTATGTTTGGTTCTTCTTGTACGTTGGTATTTGCTAATGGTATGTTTATTTGGTTGGAGTTTCTTTGTGGGAAGGAGGTTTTGTATAAAAGTTCTATGGTTTCGGTTGTGGTGCTTGAAGTTGTACCATCTGTTTTTTTCAGTAATGGGATTGGATTTTTCCTTTTAAGTTTGTTTGTATAGATTTTGTATAAAGTGTTGTATGGGTTTGCAGATTTTGTTTAATTAATGAGATTTTGCCAATAGGTGTTTTTGGCTTTAATAATTTCTTTTTTGTATTTTGCTAAATGAAATTTGTAGTCAACATGCAAAAGTTGGTTTCGATTGTTTTTTATTTCCTTTTGATATTGGCGTCTAAGTTTTGTACAATTATTTCTTAGTTGTGTTAAGTTGTCGTTCCACCAGGGAACAGTTTTGTAGTTGTTTGTTATTTTTTTCTTACAAGTTTTAGTCCAGAATTTAATTCTTTTATTTAATGTGGCTACTGTTTTATCAACGTTTAAGATTGTAATGGAGTATTTGTTTGTCATGTAATTGAACCATGGGTCCTTGTTTATGCATTCACGTAATTTTATTTGACCTTTTCTTGTTAGTTTTCTTATTGAGTGATGTTCGTTTTTAAAAATGTGAAAGGATATATAGCTGTGATCACTTCCTGTCTCTGTTGAGAGGACAGACCAGTTATCAATGTAATCATAATTTTTTTTTTTTGTCGTTATTGTGAAGTCTATCCAAGAGTGGCCTTTTGGGCCTTGGAAGGTATGTGTTGCTTGTGGGTCATTTACTATAGCTAAATCATGTGGTAAAATAAAATCAACCAAATCTTCTCCTTTTTGATCTGCATCCTGACGCCCCCAGAGGGGGTGTTTTGCGTTGAAATCTCCACAGATAACGGTTTCTGTATGTTTGTATTTGTATAAGAGTTGTTGAATGCTTTGTAATTCTTGCATATTTTGACTAGGTGACAAATAAGAGTTAATAATTAGTAAGGTACGAAGCCTATTTTCTAATTTTACTGCTATAATACTTTCTTTGATTAGAACTGGAATAATATCGTATTTGTTGACATTAAGTAAAATGGATACTGTTGGCTCTCCTTCTGCTTGGATGAAAACGTAGTTTCATGGGATTTGTAGAATTGTGAAGTCGTGGTAGTATGGTTCTTGGATTAGAACTATGTTGGGGTTAAGAAATGTCAGGGACTTTGAGAGAGTTAAAGCCCCTGCTTTAGAATGAGCTTGTTCACTCTGAAGAAAAAACAAAGTCATATTTATATTAAAGAAGATGTAGGTAGTTGGTTATATGTCTACCATTGGTCTTCTATCTTTTGAACTTTAGCAAGGTATACAGGGCAGTCTTTGTCGTAAAACCTATGCTGTATTTCATCGGGATGACTGCAGTGGTTATTGTTATTGATGCAAGCTTTGCATCTCGGCTCGTTGGATTTACAATCCTCTTCTTTGTGATTGTTTCCGCAAAAAGGGTGGACTTGCAGAATTTGGCTACGTGTCCGTATGTCAAGCATTTTGAACAGCGTTTGACATTATACTAACCTTCTAAAGTACATCTGGCCCAGCCGATTTTTGTTTTTTCTTCTGTCAGAAGCTTGCTGTAGGCTTCTTTAGGGATGGATACAAAGGCAGTCTGTGTGCCGTCTCGCTCTGCCCGTATGTACTTTACTTCTGTCTGTTCTGTGTATTCATTGAGATCGTTGAGGTGGATCAAATCCCGCTTGATGGACTCTTTATCCATGTCTTCTGTTGATTTTCAGACTTCCCGCTTCTGTTAGTAGTTCACTTTTTTGGAAGACCTGTTCAATTTTGTCAAGATCTTCCTTTTTTCTACTCTCGACAATGAGGAGTCCGGATTTTGCGGGTCTTATAGTGGCATCAGTGAGGAGCACCTCAGCTTCAGTGAGTTCCTGTTTTAACAAGTTAGCCAAGTTTTTCAGGCTTGTACCCGGTTTAGGCTTTACAGTTGCCGAGGTGATCTTCGCTGGTTTGGGCTTTGGTTTGTTTAAGTTTGTTTGGGTGACTTCGGCATAGGAGGTGGGAAATTTTCTGCTCTGGTTTTCCAACTGCTGGACTGCTTCGTTAAGGGCTTTTGCAGTACGTTCTACTTCCTTTCCTCTGGCTCTTTCTGTGGTTCGTTGGATATCCAAGAAACGTATGAGACTTTCATATTTGTGGAATACCGTGTGCATGTAGTGTCTCTTTTCCTTGGGTAGCTCATAGGGTTGCCACCTTTCGTAGTGAAAAATACCGGCTGAGGGACAGGAGGTGGAATAGAGGGAAAGGAGGAAATGTTCGCGGGAAAGGGAAAGTGGGTGAGGGGTGGAGAGTATCCAGAGAGAGAGAGAGAAAGAAGGAACCAGCGTACTCGCTCAAGACAACAATGATAATAATAATGAATAAGAAAACGACTGGTGACTACGGAGTTGGGTCTGTGCTCCCGATTTATTCAAGCTGTAGTGGTACGTTGAAAGGAAAACCCTGTAAAAGCCCCTATGAACGGTGTTGAGCCACAAATACCGGCAAAAGGCTGTCGGTATCATCTTCCTACCGGCAACCGGCAGAGCGAGCAAATAACCGGCCGTGCTGGTATAATACCGGCCTGGTGGCAACCCTAGTAGCTCATGCTCTGCATCAATGTAATGATTTCTGAGGTCCTTGAGAACATCATTGATGTCTGCACAGTGTTCAGGTGATGAGTCAGCGGTGTCTTCCTGCGCTTGCCCCTTATGGCTGTCGGCTACTGCATTGAGCTGTTGTCTAAGTGGGGGGAATGCTTCACTGTTATCTCCATCTTGTTCTGGTTTTTTCTTCTTTTGTTTTTTTCTTCTTTTTTCCCTTTGCTTCCGTTTCTTTCTTCTTCATCTTCTGTGTAGATTCATTTATATCTTCCTCTGTGTCCTCCGTGCTCGAGTCTGTGTCTGGGTAGGTGGTCGTGGTTTCATTTGTCAGGTTGTCGCATTCCTGCCTTTTTCCTCTGTCCTCTGGTTTGTTCCTACGCATCTTGCTGATGTCTTAAGGTCGTTGTAACACGTTCGCCCTTTATTCTACAGCTGATGAACCAGAGAGCTCATTTTCTGAGCTTGAAGTGCGTCTCTGGGCAGATGTGTGGGTCTCCCGACCTTTAAACCGATTTTTCGGTCCTTTGCAGTAGTTTTTCGGGCTTTTTGACTTTCACTTTAAAGTTTCCTTTTGCGTCAGCTTCCTTAATTTTAAATCTACCAGTGGCCCTTTACCGCATTTAATTACGATTATTCGGGCCAAAGAGAGGTCGAATTGAGTGATTTAGCTGATTTTAGCTAAATCCGGCGGAATGAGGGCAGAAATACTATGCCTTACTGAGGGGGTTAGAGGCAGTTGGCTTCAGAGGAATGTTAGAAGGAAGATCTAGGGGGGGGGGGGTTTGCTCATATAGGTGGCGCTGACATACTTCCTGTGACGGTGCCCGACGGTGAGGACGGTGCCCGACCAAGATGGCGGCCCCCTTGCACGTGTATTTACGTTCTTCTGATGGTTGTAACTTAAAAACTTATGGTCGGATTTTGATAAATAAGCACTTTTTGAAGATCGGAACTCAAGATCTATCGTTTGACGTACGGCTTGTGCAGTTATCTTTCCTAGATCGGAAGTTAGACTGTGGGCCTCGCCAAACGTAGGCTTAGCTCCCTTCGTAGGTACAGTTGTTGATTCTTATTTAAAACGGGCAGTACAGGTGAAAATCGGGCTCACCTTAGATGCCTGAATATTGTAAACTGTCCGATTTGGCTAGATCGTTGGAGCACTGCACAGAGCTGTCGTTGATCCGTTCCTGCGCGTCACTAAATCGTCGGCCGCGGCAAGACCGACGAGGAGGGAAAAGCCCACCAAGCCTGATGTCCATTGAATCTGCACAGATAGCCGCCGTGTTGGTTCAGGTCTGACAAACCCCCTATGCGAGACAAGTCCCACGCAAGCGGCCAGGCTCCTGCAACGGCTTTTGTTTCTTTTGCATGTGAATTCGCCCCACTGCCTGGATAGGGGAGTATTGAATAAAATGAAAGCTGAGTGGGAGGCAGGGTGCCTGAAGAATATAAATGAATGAAAGGAAAGAGGGGAAAAGTAAGTAAAGAGGCCCCCGTGCCACACGAGGTATATAAGGGACCAAATCACTAGAAATTAAAATAATAGATAGGATAGTAAAAGAGGGAGTGAGTATGGAAGGAGGAGGAGGAGGGACTAGCGAGACCACAAGGATCAAGCACAACAGGACCGGCGGGGAAAGAAGACCCCATCAAGCCCGACGTCCATTGATCTGCAAAGATATCCACTGTGTTGATTCAGGTCTGACAAACCCCCATAAGCGGGACAAGTCCCACGGAAGCGGCCAGGCTCCTGCAGTGGCTGTTGTTTCTGTTGCATGTGGATTCGCCCTCTGCCTGTGTTCTTAGGGACATTAAAGAAGGGAAAGATATATGTGGGGAATAGAGAGTGGGATAGGAAGAAGAGAAGCTGAGGAGGTCCCTGTAGCACCCGAAGGGGCCTGCTAGCGGAAAAGCGGAAGTGAGGAGAAAGGGAAAAAGACAAAGGAGTAAGAAGAAGGACAGGACATCCACTGTTCCAGCAAAACTACAGTCAAGGGGAGGGACTCGGCAATAGCGGAATTTATTTAGACATAAAGGATTACATAGGTCTTGGAGTTACATCGATAGATTGGTAGTTCTTCTACCAGATATACATTCTGAAAAAGTAAATTATCAATATGTGTAATAGTAATGTACATATGTTTGCAATCTTATAGGAATCCATAGATAAAGGTTTCGTGCCTCTCCTCTTGTCTTCTTTCTGTGGTTTATCTTCCAGGTAGTTTCTTGGCATCATCTGTCGCCTCCTCAGGGGTAGTGATGTTCCTGGCTATGGTAGTTTTACTCTTTTAGTTGCAAGGTTTCCTGTAAAGAGAATGCTCGAAAGACAAATTTAGTATGAGTGTGCGTCTCTTCTTATATGTGGGAATGTTTTGCCAGTAGGGGTATTTTATTGCAAGGTAGGTGGGTATGAAGAGGGAGTTCGATGACCACTGAGGGTGTGGAACCCTCACCAGACTTGTTGGTTTGTTAGTGGCCATCGCTTCCCCTTCCTCCCTGACATGTTAGAAGTCGATTAACAGGCATTCACAAATAAATTTCGCTAAATTTCCTATAATTGTGAGGGTCTCCCTATTTAGAGTCAGCAGATGAAGTTTTGAAGTGCAAAAGCTGTTGCCAAGGAGAGTTTTTAATTGGTTCTTATAAGTTAATGTTAACGAGCAATCGAATATATAATGTAAGTTATTAGTGCTTTCTATGCCGCATTTACATTTGTGTGCTGATCCTATGTTAAATCGTTTGAAGTAAGCTGGGAATTTGCCATGTCCTGTTATGAGTTGACTTAGGGCGTGATTTGTGGGGAAGGTCTTAGGGATGGAAAGCACGGAAGGTAAGAATAGTGTTGTAGATTCTCTGTGTGCGTTGTGACTCCACTCATTTTGCCATTTTATTCTAAAGTATCTCTCTAAATGTTTTTTATTATATCTTTTAGACTTTGGGTAGATAGTAATAATTCCGCCTATTCGGGCTTTGTTTGCAAGTGCATCTGCTAAATCATTTCCCTCGAATTCAGTGTGAGAATGTACGAATTAGTATGAAATCTGGTGAGTCTCTGATAGAGATTGAATTAATGTCTGTAGGTGAGCTATTCTGGGGCTTCTATGTCTAGAATTTTGGGCGGCTTTCAGGACTGAGAGACTGTCCGAGTAGATAGCTGTTGGTATATCTTTTGATAGGGATTTTATAAATGTGATTGCTTCCGTGAGCGCGCAAAGCTCCGCATCGAAAATTGATGCATGCGGGGGCAATTTAAATTTTTTGGTAGCATAGGTTTGCCCGTCCTTCAGAGCAATATATCCCGCTCCGACAGTTGGCCGCACTTTGAGCCATCTGTGAATAAGGTTAAATTAGAATAGTCAATTGCCTTTGCCTCTTTAAATTTGAATGGGTAGGTCGTAGAGGGGTGGTTACCCCAGTAGTCAAAAGGAATTTCTATGTCCTGTGCTGTTATTTGACTTGTATCAAGTTTGATAGTCTTGTGTCCATCAAAAAGGTGCGTAATCATAGTTTCCATAGTAGCCCTATAATGGATTGTCAGTATATCGCAAAGGACCGGTAAATCAACGCTGGCCGTCGTGTGATATGCTTTGCATAATTTTAGTAAAGGTATTCTTTGTAGTGAGATCAATTTTCTTCTTTGGGCTTTGTTTCTGAGAGTTGCCACCACGCTGGTGTAGCATAGAGGATAATTTTTTTTCAAGTATAGTGTGGTATAATTGCCGGAATACCTGCGATGGAGCTCCTATCCTAGGATGAGCAATTTTAGCAATTTCTGAGGTGGTTTGAACAAGCTTCGTTCTTATAGAATCCAAATGCGGGAGGAAGCTTAACTTCTTATCATATTTTAGCCCTAGTATATTTTTAGTTCTGATACTGTTTTAATAGTTTCCTTATTTATTTTTAGAATAGGGCCGTGACATTGAAATTTGTTTACACATGGAATTATTAACTGTTGGCATTTATTCACATTGAAAGATAAGTTGTTTTCTTTCGCCCAGTTTAGGATTGAGTCTAGGGCTTTTTGTCCATTTTCTTCAATCGCCAGTCTACAGCGACCTTCCACAAGAAGCACTAAAACGTCTGCATATGCGACGAGTTCAGTATTGTTCTGTAGTTGTAGATCCAATACTTGATTTACCGCGATGTTCCACAATAGTGGACTTAGAGAGGATCCTTGTGGGCATCATCTTGTCATGCTTTTGGTAACTTTTCCCGCTGTGATGGTACTACTACTGGTCTGTTGTGGAGAAAGCTTTCAATTAGACAGAAAATATTAGCAGGACATCTAGCTTCGGAGAGGGTTGTCAAGGTAACTTCGTGCTCTAAAGAATTAAAAGCTCCCTCCACGTCCAGTGCAACCATTAGTGAGTGTCTTTTGTTTCGCCTTGTGTTTCTTAATCTTTCTGTAATGTGTGTCAGCACAGATACTGTAGACCTGCCGTGCCTAAATCCCCATTGATTGTTGTTAAAAAACTTTTGTTTATGACAGTGATGATAAAGCCTATTATAAATTAGTTTTTCAAGAATCCGACTTAAAACCGGGAGTACACAAATCGGACTGTATGAGGAAGCTTTATTCGGAGCTTTACCATCTTTGAGAATCAAAGAGAGCTTTCCTTTCTTCCATTTATTTGGAAAAATCCCCTGCTGCAAGAATGCGTTATATGAGACATACTAGTTTAATTTGGGTATTTATTATTATCTGGGCTGTTCTATGGTTGATATTATCTAGTCCCTTTGCCGTATTTTCCTTTATTTCGGCGAGGGCTTTTGTGACTCCATGGCTCGTGAATGGTCTATCCTCACTTCCCAGTTTTGTTACTTGTAGATTAATATTTATGTTTTGACTTGCAGTCGACGTGAACAGTTGATCCATAATCTCTGTTATGGACTCTTCCCTAGAGTTTGTGGTACTGCCATCGTCTCTACCCAAGCAGCACAATGTACTGAAAGTCGAGTGCAATAGGGGTGGTCGGTATTCGTCTTATCAGAGTACTTCAGTTTCACGAGCCTGTTCAAGGCCATCCACCTACCCGTCCACCCCTATTGCACTCGACTTTCAGTACATTTTGCTGCTTGGGTAGTGATAGCTGGAATGACTGTTGTTGCTTTATGTTTTGCTCTCAATAATTGGTAAGGAGCAGCGTATGGAGCGGCTGGTGAGAGTTTCCTGCACAGTTCACTCCAGTGTTTTTCCTTTGCTAATATTATTTCTCTTTTATATATGGCCGCTATTTTGGAATAGCTTTCTCTTAGCCTTCGTTCCTGCGAGGTTCCTCTATTATTCTGCAGGTTTCTTCTCGCTTTTCGTGCTTGCTGTCTGATGCCGTCCAAAGATGTAGTCCACGAGGGGGCATTATTTTCTCTTATTTTCACTCGTCTCGTACATAATTTGGAGTAAGAAAGAATTTTTCTTTCTAACAGGGCTACACACCGATTGATAGGCAGTCTTTCGGGAGTGAAATTTTTTACTATTTGTTTCAGGATCCCGTCATTGGCGATGTATGTTTGTAGTTGTTCTTGGGACTTCTTAGTTAGCCTGTATTTGACACGTTGTGGTTGGCCATAGAGATCGAATAAGACGTATCTATGGTCACTCGCTGTGTGCTGTTCCGAGACTCTCCAGTGTATACATTATTCATAAAGTGTCGCTGAAGTCATTGTAAGGTCAATCCATGATTGGCCATTCGTGCTGCTGAAGGTAGGTGGGGATGATGTGGTGTTCTGGATTGTTAAGTCATTTGTCAGGATAAAGTCGACAATTTCCTCGCCCCTGTTATCACTTTCCTGCGGATCCCACAGCTCATGTCGAGCGTTGAAGTCTCCACATATTATTGTGTCGCCTGTGGGAGGGCCTAGGAAAGGATATATTTCGTTCAAAGCAACGAAGTTTGTTGGGGGTGGTGGCGCGTAGACGTTGATCACCCTGATAATCCCTTTATCGCTAGAAAGTCTGACAGCGATGATATCACGTGAAACGTGTGTGGGAAATAGGTTAAGTAGTTTGTGGCGAAAAAGTATCATAGTTCGAGGGCGTTCTTTCACCCTTATGGTTATGTAATGTTGCGGTAATCCCAAAAGGTAAAAATATCCGCCATATGGCTCTTGTATTAACACTAGGCTATATGTTTCTTTGGTTATTTGGTGAATTAGGATTAGGGCTGCTGCCTTTGATCGACCCAGATTGATCTGAAGACAGTGTAGGGAGTGATTAGTTGCCATAGTCGATTCGGCTATACAGGAAGTTCAACGACCGTCGAAAGAGTGGGCAGTCAGGCCTGCCGAACTCGTGTACAAGATTGAACCTTGTTTTATATTTGAAGTTATTCTGCTGGCAAGCCAGGCAGTGGGACCTTTCCTGAGGGTTGCAGGGTCCTGGGTGGAGGCGCGAGCATCGGTGGCAAGTGCCAGAACTCTGCTTGTTGCACTTTCGTCCTTCATGTGTATAGTCCACGCAGTTATAGCATCCTCGCACTGTCACTGCGTCTTCCACCCTGGCCCGATACCATCCTATGTACACTTGCCCACTACGCATCATCTGTTTGAAGACTGGGCCTGAAACCTCGATTATCCAGCCCTGTCCTTCTTGCGTTCTAAACCTGGTGATAACCTTGAACAGGTCGTCGGCAATCTCCAAGTCATTCTGTATTTGTATCTGCTCCAGCAGATCTTGCTCCTTTATTTCCGGGTCTGCTCCCGTTATTCTAATCCGTGGGCGTCTCTTTTCTTCTCTCTTTGGATGGAGTTTGTTTTTCAGAGCCTCACTCGTATTGATCGCCTCGGAGAGTTTCAGGATTCCCTCCCGGGATGTTGATTTGATGATAATGTCTCTTTTGCGAGTGGAGAAGATTTCCGGATCGGTGAGTCCCATTTGGTTGGGGGTAAAGCTGGTCTTGATTAGCCGTAGCGAGTCTTCCCCTTTCTGCTTATTGAGACACTCTATGATGAGAGTTTCTTTAGTGCGGGGGAAGGGTGTAGGAAATTCTTCCCGACATCCTCCCTTGACCACCTCCGCGTAGGGCCTCTCCCGGGATGTTGGACTTGCTTGTCGAAGGGTATCTTGTTCTTTTCGAAGCAGGTCGTTCTGTTTACGTAGTTCCTTTCTGCGACCGCGTTCCTCCATGTACTGTAGTTCCGTTTCCCGAACCAAGCGTCTATATCCCAGAAACACTTGTCTCAGGGTTGGTCGGAGGTCTTCGGGAATTTGCGAATCTATATCCATATAAGCGTTTTCCAGGTCCGCAGCTACAGCTTCAATCTTTTGTGGTTCCCCACCTTGGCCATTTTTCCTCCTCTACGCCCGGATGATTCTTGTCAGGAGTCGTGAAGGTTTGCTCAGCCGGTGGTCCTCCCCAGGTGTCCGTGTTGTTGGTTTCTATTTGGCTACAGGTCTCTGTTTCTCGGAGTTTTTCCTCCGCCTGGACCAACCGTTAGCTAAGTGTTTCTACCACTTTCTCATAATCCGAAAGTGTGTTGGCGACCTCTGTCTGATCGAACCTTTTTGTCATCTTCTTGTTTAGTTCTTCGCTCCGTTGTTTCAGATCAGCGGTCATGGCCTCTAACGGAGGTTCTTCCGTTGACCCGTCCTCTTTTTCTGCCCTTCGGCACTTCTTTTGGTCACCCTCTTCATCTTTATTAGCCTTTATCTGCTTTCCGTGGTCTTCCATCATGAAGTTGCTTCAAAACTGAGCCACTGGAATCTTTTTGTCGCTTTTCCGGCTCTTTTGGCGGACTTCCGAATGTCTTTTCATGTCTAGCTTATTTTGTGTTAAGAATTTCCAGAATTCAAGCTCATATTCGGATTCGGGAAATTATTTTCAGCCCAATGCCGCTGGACCCATTCGTCTACGACGAAAATTACCTATTTTGCGAAAATCGGGGTCGTGCTCTGGCAACTTCGCCCAGTTTCAATATGGCGGCGCCCTTAAGTCACGTGATGGTAGGTTTTTGGCTGTTTTCTCAGAAACTAGTGAGCCGATTGCAAAAAGTAAGGTATGTCCGAACTCGGCTCGACGAGATCTATCGACTGATGTACAACTTGACAGTGTACAGTGCAATTTTCAAACCACGTGGTCGCGCCGCACGAGAGTTACATTTATGCTCGTAACTTGAGAACCTTATGACCGATTTACAAACTTTTTACAACCACTGCAATCGGAACACACCCTGAATCTTTTGAGGCCCTGTTCAACACTGTAGCTACAGGCAAAGTTTAGATACAGGGGTACACCTCCGGTAAACAACAAGGACTAAGCCTAGCAATAGTTCCAACTTCAAATATCGTGGTAGATTTGCAATAAATTCTTCCAGTTCTAAATGAACTGCTCTCGTTGTGGCGCATGTGAACACTGCTATATAGGACTTCATCGGGTTCTCCGGTCCTTTTACTAGCAGCGGTCCTGCAAAATCTATCCCAATGTTAGAAAAGGGGCTTGCTTCCGTGATACGGTCCTGAGGCAGGGGAGGCGTAACCTCACAACCGTGCCTTCCTTCGAAACGCTTGCCTACCGTACAGGTTCGGAGCACCCGTTTTACGAGCTGTCTTCCTCTTGAAATCCAGAATTTATTCCGTACTTCCATTAAGGTATCGTGTGTCCCTGCGTGCAGGGCTGTCCTGTGTGCTTGCCACACAATTAGCTCCGTGTAGTAAGAGTCATTTGGTAGGATGGCCGGGTGCTTCTCTTCGTACGCCGATCTTGATTTCTGAAGCCTGCCGGTGAGCCTCATTATCCCGTTCTCGTCTAGGTATGGTGAATACTGGTACAGCAAGCTCGATCGCTTCGGGGACATGCCCTTACGTAACCTTTCTTGATCATGTGCAAAGCTTGACGCTTGGACCGTTCTGATCCAATACGTTGCAGCCGCTGACATCTCTTCAGCCGTTAGCTGACCTGTCAGCCTCGGTGCTTCGCTGCAGTTGTAGACGAAGCGCATCGCCCATGCCGTCATCTCGGTGTAACTTCGTTATGCTACTGTAATTCTTGGCATGTGGTGTCTTTTTTAGTGTTACATTTTGAAATGTTGTCAAAAATACTAAATGGCTAGCCAGAATGGTAATTTTTGCTAAGGAGACTGGGCTTAGTATGAGACACAGAAAAAAAAAAAAACACTTACGGCGCACAGCCTCCACTTTTTCAGGCGTTAGTGCGGGAAACACTTCCGTTTTGCCTCTCAACTTAGAGTTGTTAGACGGCTCTTCGTGCTTTTCCGTGCCAGAACGGACGTCCCCCAAACTGCAACTGCGAGTTCCTTAACGAAGCGTGACTCTTCGTCGTGCTGCCACAGGTAGTCAAGTTTCTTCTGTGTGACTTGAAATCCATTTCCAAGGTCAACCTGTATGCAAATAAAAAGCATTGGACAATGTATCGACAAAACTTTTTTCGAGCTGCACGGCTGCTAAACTAAAATTTTAAACTAAAGCTTAGCAGGCCTGTAAAACTATGAGAACTAATTCGACCCAGTCATCATTATCACAAAAATGGAATTTAAATTGCTCTGCAACTCTCTGGAAAAAGTAATCATACACAACAGTGCTAGAGAGCAGTACTACCCTCTGATCATGAACTTGCGTCAGCACGCCCTTCAGTTTTGAAGGCATTGGACTTTGTGCCCCACCTAGGATTACGGTTGGTGCTTGGAGCCTTCAGGACCAGTCCGATAGAGAGCCTGTACGTTGAATCGAATGAGTGGTCTTGGTGAGTGGTAGGTGGAATGAGTGGTACAAAGACGGCGTTCTTATCTTGGAACATCGTATGGTTTAAGGATTAGAGGTTACCCTCAACATCCTACATTGCCCTGTGTAAAGGGCACTCGTTTCAAGCAGTTTTTCATAAACAAGCCGAAAGCTATACCACCTTTTAGCATTCGGCTTGAACGAGATATTGAATCCTTTGGTTTTACACATTACGTCCATTCTTCCTTAGAGCCTAGCAAGATGATTTCTCCTTGGCAGCCGGCACCACAGTACAATATTTCACTAACTAAGTACAATAAACGGGAAAATGCTGTTGAAGAAATACAGTATGAATTTGAGCATTTTAAAGAAAGCCTTGGTGATCATGTTGATATATACACTGATGCTTCAAAGACCAACATGGGAGTATCATGCGCGATGGTAAGCGGCACATGCACAAAATCACACCGCCTGAACAATGTATTGTCGATTTTTAGTGCAGAGATGTACGCTATTGTTGTCGCTCTTAATCACATTTTACAGACACGTATATCATCATCAGTCATCTACACAGACTCCCTGAGCTCCGTACGTGCCATATGTAGTCTACAACCATGCAATAATCTATTGGTGAGACGTGCTAGGTACCTGGCAGCTGTTCTACAAGAAAAAAGGTACAGTTGGACACTTTGCTGGGTTCCTAGTCACGTCGGTATAAACGGCAACGAGAGGTACTGCAGTTTCAGAACAGAACTGAGCTTTTTACCAGGGATCGGAACCGGTATTTTTTTCGGTCCGGTTCGGGTTCGGGTTCAGGCATATTGGTTCGGTTCGGGTTTAGCTCCGCTGAACCGAAATTATCAGCTTGAACCGGTTCAGGTATATCGGTTCGGTTCGGTTCGGGTTCGGCTCAGGGAGAACCTCCCCCCCCCCTCCCCCACACCCCCGCACATACACAGACACAAAAAAAAGAAAAACTCTGTTAGCGGTCGGGGCATCACAGGGATTGGAACTGTTACTTTTTTCGGCCTCGGTTTAACCGGTCCACGGGCAGTAATTTTGCTACATGCAAGCAAGCTTACGCTCACCGTACACGATTGTAAGAGAAAGGTGTGAGATAACCGTTTCAGGTGAGCAAAAAAAAAAAGGTCGGTCAGTAGTACAATTAATTCACCTCTGAACCGATTCCCGAACCGGTAACCGTATCAATTTTTTTCGGTTCAGTTCCGGTTCGGCTCAGGACAAGCAAAAAAATTGTTCGGGTTCGGTTCGGTTCAGTTTCGTCAGAAAATAACGGTTTTTTCCGGTTTTCGGTTCGGGTTCAGTTCCGGTTCCGATCCCTGCTTTTTACCCCTGTTTTAAATTAATCAGCTTATTTTTAAGTTAAATTTGTTTTAAACTTCAACAGAGTCTTGGCGCATTATGATCCTCGTTGTCGTTGCGCCATGAAACCCCTAATTCTCATCATCTTCTGTCGTTGAACCAAAGTATCGCGCATCCCTGCATGCAGCAGTCGTCCATGTTTCCTGACAATGAAAAGGTACTGTAGAGCATGCCCATGAGGGCACCTCACATCTCGGAGATGCACCGCGTAAGGGGCGGCCGAGACAGAGTCCAAATAGTAGCTCTGGTTACATTGGGTTACATAGCCACGAAGGCAGAACACTCCCCGTCTGGTATTGCAAGATACCACCACACGTACACATGTTCAGAGCAAAAGAAAAAAAAAAGTTCAAAAAATGTTCACTCGCTTTCTCTAGGAAGAAAGAGGAAAATTTCTCTTATTGGTCGCTGGAACACCTTTGGCGCACAGTTCTTGTAGATCACGACGTGCACTTTCCGAACACGCCCGTCGGAACTAGGTAGCGTCCTAACAACACGACCCACTGGCCATTCATTGCAGTCCGTGTCTTTATCCCTGAGAAACACAGTGTCACCCTCCTGAACATCTCGCTGATGTGTCTGCCACACGTGACGACCGTCGAGTGTTGGAAGATAGTATTGGTTCCAACGATTCCAGAAAGCGTGGGCCATGGATTGTACCATTACCTCTGATAGATGTCACCAGCATTGAAATTTCTAGCAAGTGGATGGTGTTCCCGTCTTTGTGTCAATAAGATATTTGGAGTCACAACCGTAGGGTTCTCGGCAGTGATTTACCCAGAAATTCACTGCGGGGGGGGGGGGTGCGGAGCTTTCAGGGGGGTATGCTTGGTGAAGGTTCCACTTCAGGAATTTCTCTGACATCTCTGCACAGCTTTCCCGTTTTACTTGTACATGTTATTACTAGGGTTCCGCGTTTTCGGCATCTATATGCCAGGAGTTTCGGGGGGGTGTTTTTCGGCACTTATTTCTCTTCTGAAATTCGGATATTTTCGGCATTTTATATCATTTGCGCGAAAAATAGATGCCAGAAAATCGGCAGCTAAAATATCAAGGAATGCGCAGCTTCCCCAAACACCGCACGAAATACAAGATGCGAAACAACGAGGGATGAAAATGTTTTACCCGTTTCGAAATTTGCTTTATTTCACAGAGCACAATTTAGAGCACATTTATACACATCAATTCCGTTTAGGGCTTATTATAGTACAAGCATGAATATATCGTTAAACTTTCATCAGACATGGCTGCGCGTTCTTTACGGTTCACAACACGGAATTTCGAAAAGGCTCGCTCTACGTTTACGCTCGAGACTGGAATTGCTAGGATTTCCATTGCATATCTTGACAAAAGAGGCCACGTATTCTCATGCGATGCCCAAAACTGTGGCGGAGCAACAACCTTTTCTGGGGGGACGTACACGGCGTACTCAGAAAATTCCTTACGCAAGCCATCCATTACAGACTCGTCACGATGTACAGTGGAAAACACTTCTTCGTAGAGAATAAAACTCGTCTTAAGTTGGGATTTAAGATTTGGGTCTAGGATTTGTGCGCGGTACCAAAAGGAGTCCTCACCATATTTAAGATCACCCTGCACGTTCCTCTCAACGGAACCGAACCATTTGCTCTGAATGGCTTCGTAATATTGAGAAAAAGGTTCCAGTGTAGATGCGCGCAGTTCTGGTTCTATGGCGTCCAAAAGTGTCAACACATCAGATCCGTAACTACACTGCGTGGTGTCGGACCATCTCGAAAAATGCGCAGGAAGCCGGACGGCTAAGATGGAGTGAACATTACAAACTAGGGTGTGTTCTGATTCCATCGCCTTGATTACCTCTAACACAAGGCCTGATGACTCCCTCAAAATTTTTAGCTTAGTAAGAAGCTCTTGCATTTTATCCGTAGTATCTACCATGGCACGTAACTTCTTGCACTTTTCTCTATACGCTTCTGCTCTTCTAAGGAAAGCAACGACGGGGCGCCAAAAAAGAAAGGATGTCGCACAAGGATTCATAAAATGAAAACCATCGGGACGGGCTTACCGTAGAGAAGTACTTCGGCTCAATGTCCATGGCCTTGCACAACTTTTCGAACTTTCGCCTGAGTTCACGAGACCCTTTCAACATCGCGGGTACGTGAACGACAAACTCATGTGCAGATTTGAAAGAGTCCATGCGAAGAGCGTGCACAAAAACCGTCGCTGCCTTCCACAGCCGATACTTCGAAATCAGGATACTCTTTGGCATAATCAGCGGGGGCCTTCCTCTTGCGTCCCATTGTAAAATGTTCAAAAGGTGGCAGGGATCTTTTATGTGCAGTGCTCTCTACTCTGAGTATGACTCAATGAGATCGGTATGCTATGCAGCTTCAACATGTAGGAGGCTGAGTTCGTCACAATCGTAGCTACGTCCTCGAATGCCCTGCCGACTTTGCACAGTGCCTGCTGCATCACCGCTCCCACTGCCGTAGCGTTGCACTGATCAATCACCCTAAGGTCTAACAGCACTGTCCTGCATCCAGTCACCGCCGACGAGTCGTGGTATGTCACCATCACAGCCACAGCCGGACTATTCGTCAACAGTGATGCTTAAAGCGTGGCCTTCCATCGCTGCTCGGATGACACAAATATCCTTCCTGTATACCCCCGGAAGATATTTCCTGTAGAACTGATCATTGCCAGCCATGGTTCGAGCTGCAGGGCACCGTCGGCGAAAGAACTGGCTTAAGGGTGAGTCGACGTTGTTCAGCTGTACTCCGTAGTAGCAGTGGGCTCGGCAGAATTCGTGAGCGATGTCATTACGTCTTTGCTGTTTCATGCACGTGTAATTGATTCTTCCAGCGACGGTTGTCGTGCACAGGCTGAGGATGAGACCACATAGACATTCGTTAGAGAACCAGACTATGCTGAAAAGCCAGCTTGTTCGAACAGCATGACCACTACACTTTAAGGAGGAGTCGACCAGTTACCGCGCCGGCATCTGTACGCGCTCTTTTCAACTTCTGGAGTCTTGCAGATCTCACATGCTCGGATAATCGCACGGCTGTTTTTCCAGATTCACTTTTGAGCGCAATCCGGCAATACTTGCATATCAAACCGTCGGTGCCGTCCACAGCCGATACTTCGAAATCAGGATACTCTTTGGCATAATCAGCGGGGGCCTTCCTCTTGCGTCCCATTGCGAGGCCAACGGGAAAATTACCTGCGCTTTTCCTGTAAATTGTCCTGACAATAGTGCCAACGAAACCCAAAAAACAAATGACGGCTGCACTTTGGGAGTCGCCACTGCTTGTTGACCAATGCGAGGCATGGCCTGGAGGACTCACGGAGGGAGAACAGCTCGCTTGAAGAACGACCTGAATGCCTGGAATCTCCTTTCCTTTGTTGGTGGGTTCACATACATTTTGAACATCCTCTGACCTACTAACGAAAGGGTTACACGAGATGTTTTCTGTTGCACCAGAGGCTAGTGATTCTTCAGCGCAGTATAGTCCGCTTTCCACGTGGAAACCAAATGGGGAAAAACGAAAATGTGACGCTCCAAAGTTAAAAAAAAAAGTTAAGTTGGGACTGGCATTTTCGGCATGTAGCACCAGATGCAAGGGTAAAATTAGGGATTTTTCGGAATATTCCGAATTTCAAGAAAAATATTCGGCGGGTGTTTTTCACAAATGCCGAAAACGGGGAACCCTATTCATGGGACACGAAGTGTGACAGCACTTTCACGATACTCTGATGAAGTCTCCACGGCTCCACTGCATTGCGGGTACCACGCTGTCATTTGCAATTTCTTTATTCGAAGGGGTTGGTGTATCTCCATCATTTGGGAGGTGAAATGAGACCCCTAGTCGGTTAGCAATTGCTTGGCTACGCTGTGCCTATGGTTGCCAATCGGGAACCGAAATACCCGGATCCCGGCCAATTTTTGACGTCCCGAAGTCCCGAGATATCTTCCGAAAAATCACGTGATATCCGAGAGCAAATATGACAGGAAAATCAAGCACGTATAGGCCATCGGGCAGAGACTCGCTCCTTCGTAAGGAAAATTTATGACTGGAGGGGCAGACCACCGCTACCTACACGTGTGTACAGATTTGCTGACTGTCGTTTGTTGTAGCGCAGAAGCTGAACGGACCTTCAGTTTGGCAGCCAGTATTTTCACAAAAGTTCTCTCCGAACTGGGGGACACAAACCTCGACGCTCGTGCTTTCTCAGGCCGTGTATTAATCATTGTACAATGTAATAATCACGCAGCGACAGTGTTGTAAACTGTTTAGTGTTTCGTTTCTTTCCATTTGTCTTTTTCGTTGCCGTTCCTCATTCAAGTGGAATGTTACACCGTTTGAGGAAATTATTTAGTAATATTTCCTGTTATTTCAAGTGTAGAGGAACTCGACATCTTTTTACGTGCAACAGTGAAACGCACATGAATTGAAAAGGAGTGGCATTGTCACAGCAGAAAAAAAAAAACGCCGTTATAGTCACTTGAGGTAAATGGACTTGGTTAGATAATGGCGGGTTAGATAATTCTGACCCGCGCAGGGCTATACTTGGAAACACCATCTGAACTCGTCACAATCCCGAAATTCCATCCCGGGAATGACAACAAAATTTCCGAAATCCCGAGACTGCAAAAATGGCTCGGGATTGACAACCCTAGCTGTGCCGCAAGACAACCCGTTCGGTAAATATCCTGGCTACGCTGCCTGCCCTTTGGTCAGGCATGGGAATGGCCTTCGCATATTTCATTAAATATACTTGTTGCCGTTTGAAGTCACATATAGGGATCTGACTACGGCCATTGCAGTGCTTATGGCCATAGTTGTCGATGCGCAAAAAAAAAAAAAGAAACAAAAACCGAATTATCACCATTCCAGTGCGGTGAAATGGTCAAAAGGATTTTTCGTCGATTTGTGCCTCAGACATGACTCACACGATGCGTTGTACGCCTGAACACTGTTTCTCATGTTCCTCCAGAACAGAGGTGGGGAAATTACTTTTATTTTGTAATGAATTACCATTACTCATTACTTGTATAAAAAACTAATGCATTACATTACTCATTACTTTTTTGGATATTAGTAATGCATTAGTAATGCCATTACTTTAACGAAGTAATGGCATTACTCTGGCATTACATTTACGTTTTAGGGCATAAGCCTCAAAGCTGCTATGCATAAGTTTTTTTCCTTGCTTTTTTTGCTGTAGGCAATAGCCACCCGAGTGTCCCCAAATCGGTGCCACTAAATCCCCGCAGAAGCGAGTGTGATAGGCAAAAACTATAGATAGGATTTATTGCAGATGATGCCTTTTCTAGCATTATGGAGCTGGCGGATGAGGCCCAGCCTACAGTTCTGTCCTGGCAGAAAAACTACCTCTGACAGCACAAGAGAAGCTGACACGCTACCATACCAAAACAGTGAATCCCTACGGCAATTGTTACGTATTACCCTCATAGAGGCTATGTTTCTATTTTATTGATTTTCCTTTACTCCAAATGCGCACAAGAGAAAATCGGTGATATTATCATGTAGATACTTGTGACACACACTGCCGACTGTTGAACTCTTGCAGCATTCCCCAGGCTGCGCCTTTCTCTTTCCTTGTTGCCTTGTGGTCATTGTTAAAGGGGGGTTGAAGAAAACCTGGATATTCCCAATCTTCACGTGGCGCAACGAAGATTCGACAAAAGTAATGAGTAATGCCACCCTGCATTACTCAGTCGAAATGTAATTCATTACCATTACTCATTACTCAAAAGTAATGCATTACCGGTAATGCATTACTCCCCACCTCTGCTCCAGAAGTACGCCCCACTGATTCTTTTCCCCGTTTTTGTCGCTCCGGGGTGGCTTGCATACGGGGCATCGTGGTAACGTCTTAGTACCTCCCCTACCAGAGTACCTGCCCTAGCAAACGACATAACGCCCTTCGACATTCCATCACAAGATCTCAGGCTACGCTTAAAAGGCAGCACCAACAGACACTGGCAGAGCTTTTGGTCCAAACAGATAAGCAACAAGTTACACACTATAAAACCTAAGATAAGCTCTCCTCCATATACATCTAACCGTCTGCATCCGTCCTCCATCTACATCTAACCGTTCGCGGCGCCGCGAAACGCGAGCCGCTGAGCGTTTCCAGCCGCTTTTCGAGAACTGCTCCATGCTGCAGCTTCGGACAGAAGAAACGCGAACGCTTTTCTCTCCGTCCAATTGCAGCACTCCGAAGGGCTGTGGCTCCGTATAGCTTAATCCATTGCCGTCGTCGGGTACAAGATAAGATGGCGGGTGGCAAGTTCAACCTGGGAAAACTGCTCGACTGTACACGAGAACATCAGTACCTATTCGACAAGAGACACCCCGACTTTAAGAATGCTCAATTGAAAGAGGAGACATGGGAGAAGATTGGGAAGATATGTGGCATCAGCGGTAAGCACTGCGAAAGTCCCTTTTCGTGGCGATCGGTGACACATGTAATCCAATTTCAGGGAAACAGTGCTGTGGCAAATTTAACAACGCAAAGGACAAATATAAGAAAACGTTGCTGGCGCTCAACGAGACTTCGAGGAGTGGCGCAGGGACGAAGGATGTTAAAAAAATAACATGGCCACACTTTAATCAAATTCACGACATACTCGGACCGTACGTGGAGGACGCGCCGTAAGTACTACAACGCCCTTTTCAGCATTGTAATTTGTCCTTTGCAGTTAATTGGGCTGATAAATATTTCCTTTTAGAATAATAACAAACGTGTAAGTAAGAGAAGAAAGACAGTCCTCAGGGTAAGTGCGAAGTATTTATTCACATAGGGCAGCATTTAGATTCTCTCACTTTACTATTTATTTAACAGATACTGCAGGCTCTTCATGTAAGGGTGCACATACGAACAAAACTGATACATAAGAATTGTCAAGCCACTGATAACACTGTGTACAGTCTTACCAAAAACGTATAACAAAATCAAAACAAGCAATAGCCCTATGGCCACCGTGCACCTCAACATAAAAAAGCAGTAGTAGAAAATCAAAATTATGACGGATGCAAAGATGCAGAGTTTAGTGTCATTCCCCACCATGAAACTGTCTCTTCCAGCCCTTGGTTTAATCTTTCCTGATCACATGTATTGTAGTGTACAGCACTGTCTGCAAAGTCTAATGTTCAAGCTTGGCCCAATACTTCCTGTGTTGTCATTCATATATACTAAAAAGAGTAACGTCCCCAGAACAGATCCCTGTGGCACCCCTGACCCTACATTTAACACACTGGAGCCTAATTTCATGCAGTTCACAGTCCCCATCTCAACTGGAGGGCAACCAGCTGTCACCATCCCCACAGCAGAGTTCCCAGGCAGACATAGGATCAGAGTGAGTGGGGATGTGTATTTACATTAGGTGTCAATTTAAACTCTTATTGGGCTGAGCATGTATGACGGATGTTTTCACTCCATCTGTTGCAGTCTTTTTGCTGACCTTGACTTCCTGGAAGATGATCTGTAAGTAAATAAGTACATTCACAATTGTATTATTCACACATGTGACGTGCAAGTACGTCAAAAATTTGTGTCTAGTTGGGGGCCTGCGTGCGGAAAATGTGTGCATTGCCAACACCTGTGAATACGCTGTTGAACCCCTGACTTACTTTGTTTTAATCTTCTGCTTGCATAATGTTTTGCAAATAACTTATCATAATGGTCACATCGACCAAAAGTTTGCACTTTAACAACCTCTGAACAAATACTTCAGTGGCTTCTCATACACTTTACATAGTTGTCATCTCTGTCTTATTACCCATCAATCTAAAACAGACCTCAAGCTGAAGATTCAGCAGAAAAGACACCACCACCAGCGAAAAGGCGGAGATTCATAAAGAATAGACCAAATGAGTGAGTATGGGTTCATGCGAGGTGAATGTACGTGACAAGGTAATGTTGTACTAGGTGCACAAAATATGACGACACCATGAAGTTGTGCCTTGAGAATCTGAAGGACATCCAAGAAAGGCGAACGAATGCAAAGGAGGTGGCTGACGACGTGCATGTGCAATGTGCAGCACTTGCAGTGAAATTGCATCGCTTAGACAAAGATGACCAGGATGATGCATTACACGAAATGGAAGAGATTCTGTATAAGTACCTAAAGAAAGCACGAGCGAAAAAGCAGCCGTATGTAGAATCTTTTGTCTAGTCCACAACCCAAGAACTTGCAGAAATGAGATTTTAAATTTTTCGTCCCGTTTCTTCCATGTCATATGTTTCACTTTGTCATTCTTAGTTGTTTCATGTGCAATGTTTTATCTTCTGGTATTGTGCAATTCCTAGATTCTATTTTTTTTGTCCCGGTTCTTCCACGTCATATGTTTTACTTTGTCATTCTTAGTTGTTTCATGTGCAATGTTTTATCGTCTGGTACTGTGCAATATCTAGATTCTATTTTTTGTCCCGTTTCTTCCACGTCATGTGTTTTACTTTATGTCATTCTTAGTTGTTTCATGTGCAATGTTTTATCTTCTAGTACTGTGTAATATCTAGTTTCTATTTTTTGTCCTGTTTCTTCCATGTCAAATGTTTTACTTTGTCATTCTTAGTTGTTTTATCTTCTAGCACTGTGAAATATCTATTTTAGCATTTTAAATACATGTTTCTCTGTGATATCCTGGAATGTAAGTGACCTTATTATACAATGTACCTGACTTTCACTATGGGTAGCTGAGGAATGTCCACAAAAATGTGCAACGCAATGCAATGTCTTTCGTGGACATGTGATACAGGAATATGATTAAAAATGCATTTTCAATGATTATTTACTTGTCCCAACATTCTATCATCTACCAAAGGAAACTAATGTTCTACGCACCAGCAACATGCACAAGAAATGCAGGGAAAATACACAATGCAAACAGGGTTTGAAAAAAGACAGAAGGTGCACACCTTGGTGGTGGACGTCACTTCCATTTAATCAGGTGCCCCAGTTTTTCTTGGCTTTGTCTTCCTGGAATGGCAGTGCACCTTCTTCCATGAAGTAGTCAGCCAAGTGCTCTCTCACTTGATGTGCAGCACTACAACAGGTTTCATCCAATGTCTTAATGTTAAACAGAAGTAAAACACAGCCTAGTGTAGAAGAGGCAACGAGCTGGGAGATGAAACATAGCTTTCTGAGGAGCACATGACGAGCAAGCAAGCAAGCATGTGTGCAGGTAGATAAACATAACACATTATTGAATCTTCGAAAGATTAGCAATGGAGACACACGAAAAAAAAGACATGACGCCACAAGATGGTGCCAAGCGAATGTTACCCTCATGTGCAGTCCACCAGCACGCTTACTCATCATATGTTACACATTTTCCTCTTTGCAAAATTAAGCAAACATGTGAAAACATAAAACCTTGTGCAGCGAAGGCCTGTTCTTGGAAACTGCGCCAGAGCTGGCCTTCCAGCTTCTTCAGTCCTCCACATTCCTCGAACTTCATCTCCTTCAGATCCTTCACGGTCCACTACCCCAGTAGGGCAATAGCAAGCCTTGGATGACTCTGACTCACTGAGGAGGAAGTTGTGCAGAGCAATGCATCAGCTACAATACGTCTAATGTTGTTGTCTTTCGCTGCAAACGGACGCCGCAAAATCCTCCATCGTTGTCCTTGATGGGTAGTGCCTCCGGCCAGCGCGTGAAACGATCCACGATTGTGAGTAGGTAAGAGTGGCCGGACGACGTTGGCAGAGGTCCCACTAGGTCCAGGTGGATATGTCGGAAACGGGCGTCGGGTGTTGGAAACGGAAATGTTGGAGATACTGTGTGCCGCTGCACTTTCGTGCGCTGACAAGCCAGACATGTTCGGGCACATTGACGGACGTCCCGGTTCATGGAAGGCCAAACGAAGCGGGCGGCGATAAGCCGCTGTGTGGCCTTGATACCGGGGTGATGGAGTCCGTGGAAGGTGTCGAAGAGACGTCGGCGGAAAGCGAGAGGGACGAGTGGCCTCGGCGTTCCCGTCGTCATGTCGCAGAGTAGCCCGCGCGGTGTGTCAAGGTAGGGAATGCGCTGGAGGTTGAGTGACTGCGGCGACTGTTGGAGGGCTTCGAAATCGGTGTCCGAGGCTTGTGTGTGCGCCAAAGCAGTATAGTCGGGCGCGGGAGGGAACGCTTGCGTAAGCGCTACTATCGGTGAGCGAGAGAGGGCGTCGGCGACGACGTTGTCGGGGCCGGTGATGTGGCGTACGTCCGTGATGAATTCGGCTATGAAGGCCAAGTGACGTAATTTACGCGGAGAGCGAGTCTTGGTCCCAGAGGCTATAGCGTATGTCAATGGCTTGTGGTCTGTGTAGACCGTGAAATGGCGTCCCTCAAGGAAGTGGCGGAAATATCTGATCGATAGGTATACAGCAGGCTAGTTCCATCTCAAATCGAACAATCCGGTACACTTGATGTCTCGAATGAACGGGAAAAAAATATATGTTGTAGCCATCAGTGAGTTAGGAGAAATAAACGCTTTCCGAATTCTCTGCGCTGCGCGGTTCGGGAAATAGGAGAGGAGGAAGAAACTGTCTATCATAAGGGGACGTCGTCGCGAGCGGGTTTGAGCGTTCGCTACAAAGCCATTTCTTCTCTCATTATAGTAATTTCTTGATCTGACTTTAGACCACTTAGGGCACAATAGGATCCGTCGTTGGCAGTGCTGTACCGGTTTTTGTTTGTCTGCCAAAAAATATCAAAGTTGACTCAAAGTGCCAAAAAACACCATATTCACTGCAGCTTTGCGGACGATGTACAAAACGGATAAGACCGAGCTTTATGCCGTTTAATTTGTCATTCATAGGGCTATCGAATGATGTATAATTTGTTGCTCTACTCTGTAAGAAACGTAAGCGATGCCTCTTTTAGTAGCACCATACCACCGAAAAATGACGAATTTCGGTGTAATCGCTGAATCTAGATTGTGGAGCAACCAGATGTGCTCGCATTTTTTTGCGGGATGTCACACATGCATTGCAAGTGCTGGGATCCCGGGAAGAACAGTGATTTTACATCTTTGTAAGAGGCATATCTGTTCAGGGTTATTCTAAACAAGCATATTTACTGTACGCATTATGGCAGGAGGGACGCAGTGACTTCCAGTATTTGAAACATTTCCTTTCCTACGGCCCCATGACCTCGGACGGGGGAAATTGCACCGAGGAAAATGTTGTAGTGTCATACGCACACACTCAAGGCTAATTCATGGTGCCTTTTGTGAACCTTGCCGAAACAGCCCGACTGGCGCCGCTGTCGAATATGTTATTCGGTTCGACATGCTGCGACCATGGGAAGGTCCTGATCGCATTTACTCCCTGAAGACACCTTGCGCAAAGTTTCGCCTACACACAGAAGACGCTTCACTCACTTCTCGACTACAGAAGTGCATGGGGTGCCCTTATACAGAGTGTGCGACGACATCTGCATTACTGTAGTGTGTCGTCCTGGTGTCACACCTACCTCAATGGCCTCTTTGTTGTACAGTGCTGATCGTGTGGATTTCGCTGACTAGATATATATACCGCCTCATACACAAGACAAAAGTGCTATAGACAAAGGATTTTCGCTATGCTTCGGAGATCTGCGTAGCTGCCATAAAGACCGTGGTTCCAGCAGATCAAGCCGAAGGCGTAACAGAAATGGGCCAGCTATGCAGAAGCTGCTTCAAGTACTTCACAGCAAAGGTGACTGAATCACAACACGCAGCAATGTTGCCCACATTTGAAAGAAAATCTGACAAGAACCTGCCATCAAGAGTAACATTAAGGAAAGTGGCTTCCACAACGGCCTAAAGCAGTTCATGACACGAGCACTCTCATCCAGCCGGAATGCTCTGCATAACTCTCGTTACCTTCTTACCTTCGTCACCTTGTCTTATTCGCTGTCAAGTTCTTGTTATTCTGTGTACTGTAAATATGCTTCGATATGATCACCGTGGACAAATATACCTCTTATAAAGACGCGAAAGTATTCTAAAGCACTCTGTTCTTCACGGGCTCCCAGCACTTGCAACGCATGTGTGTCATCCCGCAAACAATGTGAGCACATATGGTTGCTCCAGAGTCTACATTCAGCGATTACAACACTATTATGAACGCAAGCGCTCAGAACGGTTTCAAATGATATCAATTACTTTTTATGTGAAGACGAAAGTGAAAGTCCCCTTGGAAAATTCGATTTTGCAACACGCGGGACACGGTGCCACGGCTTGAATGCGCTCCGCGTATAGGGCTGGCAAAAAATTCACAGTGCGCCTACCGATAAAGTCCGACTGTTGATTTTTATAGTCTAAGGAACTACCTACAACATATACAATTTTCGAGGAAGTTTTTGGTGGGGTTTTTTAGATAAAGGCTTCCGAAATTCGTCATTTTTCGGTGGGATGGTGCTACTAAAAGAGGTATCGCTTACGTTCCTGACAGAGTGGAACAACAAATTATACATCATTCGATAGCCACATGAATGACAAATTAAACGGCATAAAGCTCAATCTTATCCGTTTTGTACATCGTCCGCAAAGCTGCAGTGAATATGGTGCTTTTCGGCACTTTGAGTCAACTTTGATATTTTTTTGCAGACAAACAAAAACCGGTACAGCACTGCCAACGCAGGATCCTATTGTGCCCCAAGTGGTCTAAAGCGAGTTCAAGAAACTTCTATAATGCGACAAGAAATAGCCTTGTAGCGAACGGTCAAACCAGCGCGCGACGACATCGTCTTATGAGAGGCAGCTTTTTCCTCCTCTCCTACTTCCCGAACCGCGCAGCGCAGAGAATTCGGAAAGCGTTTATTTCTCCTAACTCACCGATGGCTTCAACATATATTTTTTTCCCGTTCATTCGAGACATCAAGTGTACCGGATTGTTCGATTTGAGATGGAACTAGCCAGCAAGCAATTCTCGTCCGAAGGTGCTGTAACGGGTTTCTGCCGGTTTCAGGGCCTTGGAAGAGAAACCGAGCGGCTGGAGCCCTCCATCGGGTGTGACCTGGTGGAGCGCCGCCCCTACAGCCTCGGAGGACGCGTCGACGAGCAGGACAGTTGGTGCGTCCGGAATGGGGTGGGCAAGTACCGCACAGTCGGCGATCGCCTTCTTAATCGCCAAGAAAGCGTGCTCTACGGCGGGTGTCCAGTCGAGTGATTTCGACGGTCCGCCGGGGCCGGCAAGCAGAGCACAAAGCGGGTTGAGAAGCTGGGCGCAATGAGGCACAAAACGGCGGTAAAAATTTACCAAGCCCAGGAACTCTCGGAGCTTGCGGCGGGTAGTTGGGCGGGGGTAATTGTCGATAGCGACGACCTTCTGACGGAGGGGTGTAATTCCGGAGGCGTCAATGCGATGGCCAAGGAAGTCAATAGATGGTAAGCCGAGCTCACATTTCGCAGGGTTGATCACGACGCCGTACTCTTGCAAGCGGCGAAAGAGCTGTCGTAGGTGATCTTCATGTTCTTTGGCGGAGCTGCTGGCAATAACTATATCATCAAGATATACAAAGCAGAAGTGAAGGCCGCGCGTAACCTCATCGATGAAGCGCTGGAACGTCTGGGCCGCATTACGCAGCCCAAAAGGCATGCGAATGTACTCAAATAAGCCGAATGGCGTTGGAATGGCGGTCTTGGGGATATCAGCAGGCTCTACCGGGATCTGATGGTAGGCCTTGATGAGGTCGATTTTGGAGAAAATGTTGGCACCGTGAAGGTTGGCAGCGAAATCGGAGATGTGAGGAATCGGATAGCGGTCCGGGACAGTCGCAGCATTTAGGGCGCGGTAATCGCCACAAGGGCGCCAGTCCCCTGGTTCTTTCTTATGGACCATATGGAGTGCCGAGGACCAGGGGCTGCTAGAAGGTGGTATGTAGCCCAGAGAAAGTATATATGATCGAATTCACGACGAGCAATGGCGAGCCGCTCTGGCGGAAGTCTTCGGGGGCGCGAGTGAACCGGCGGACCTTTGGTGATGATATGGTGCGTCGTTGTATGACGAGGCGGGGTGTCCGTGGGCGGCAATCTGATGACGTCAGGAAATTCATCGAGGATGTTACGGAATTGCTGCGAGGCAGCGGGTCGGGCGAGAGCTGGGCTTATCGGATTCGTCAGGGCGCGGATGCCATTGACGGATAATCCAGTGAGCGCGGCTAAGAGAGATAGGCCAGGAGCGTAGCGGAATGCAGATGTTTATTGGCCGGTGGCCGCGGATGGAATGAACTCCGGGTGGAGAGCGTGGGCGGGAGCACGCGCTTCTTCATCGTCGGCGGAGGCCGCTACACAACCTTACAAAGTGGGGGATGATATTGGCCTTTTCCGCAATCCTACACTCCACTCGCACATTCTGCAATACGTGTTGAAAGAAACCCAGTTTTCTCTTCAGGTCATCGTGACCTGTCACCTCTTGTACAGCTCGTCCAATTGACCAAACTCTGGACAACTTGTCTCGACCCTGAAGAAGCGCTATCTCAGTAAAGTGCTTTTCAATAAGCGTGTAGTTTGACGCCTCACTTCTGAGGCAGACTTCATGAAGCAGAGATCCTACAGCAGCCTGTAGTTCTTCGAGTGCACGTTTTTCCTTCTCTAAGTAGTCCGCTTCTACGCCAACAGTCCCTAAGTTCGAACATTCTGACAGTGAGTACGGACGCACGGTACTTACAGCGTCTCACTTTTGTAGAGGCTGTCGTCATGCTTGCCCTGGAGGGTCACTACAAGGGGCAGTTGTCTCGTTACATTGCAGGAGAGTACTCAGTACTGGAGAGACAAACACACAGGATATTTTTACTGGCCTTGTTGACCGTTAACAATATATCGTTGCAAAATACAATATAAATTACAGCTGGACACCATATCAATGAGCCTATTAGCTTGCACTTCATCGGAGCGGCCCTCTGTTGGCTAGCAGGAAGATATTGAACACGAAACGGGTGACTGGCTGTTCCATGCACCTCTGAGTGTGTGTGCCTGCTTCTGTTTGCTCCTAGGGTGTTGCTCCAATGAAGAAATGTGACACCCTGGTGTTTCGTAGCCTTTTATTGCAAGCTGTACAAATATTGATGCACAGACAGTGTGAAGAAACCAATAGCAGCAGGGCAGTTTTCAGAAGCAGCTTTGTGACCAGATTCTAAGGGCCTGCCAAGCAGCAGGAAGTACACTCAGAGTATTTCTGTTGAATTCATGTTTAAAAACCTTCACACCTACATAACTTACTCATGAATGCAGCATTGTCATGTGACAACACATGACAGTCCATTAATGCTTTGAACATGCATTGAGCTTTATGCCTCTGGTTGGATATGAAACAATGAATCTTTTAGTGAGCATACCATCTTCCAAATTGCAAAACATCACAAACAGTTTATTAACACCCCGCAGGGGGCACCGCCTTCGGCTGGGGTTTGGTGAGTGGCGCCACCACGGACCCCAGCCCCCAGTCCCAAGGTGTTAACCGTACCGTGCCGAAGGGATTTAAGGTGAAGGGTAGAAGCCTTGAACGGTGGCGGTCGGGGTCTTGGTCAAGCCCCGGCCGATGGGTTGTCAAAACTCCGGGACCTTCCAGTATGTATGAGTATGAAGTACGGGCGACTCTTTGGAATACTCGTTTCAACAAACCTGTATGGTTAAACACTTCTCTTCCCTTCCGATCGGGGGCGGCAAACGCCCCCGGACCGATGTCTCGAAATCTAATGCTCAATTTTTTCTGTCGAAATACATAGTCTTGTCGGCTACTTCTCCGGAAGAAGAAGTACACCACTTGGGAAAATGTCGCCCTTCTTTGTTGAGAAGGCGGTGTCTTCCCTCTCCAACCACATCACCGAAATCAAGAAACTGCGATCTGGTGACCTTCTCATCAAATGCACATCAGAGACAGACTGCAAAAGGTACTGAACGCCCGAGAAATGCTTGGTATCCCCATATGTGCTTCCTTGCATAAGACCTTGAATACGTGTCGTGGTGTGATAGCTGTTGCTGAGCTGATCGATGTCCCAGTAGAGGAGATCCTTGAAAACCTAAAGGAGCAGGCAGTAATCGATGTTCAAAAGCTTAAGATCAGGAAAAACAATGAATATATTACCACCAGAAATGTTGTCCTTACTTTCGACCGTCCTTCACTGCCTGATAAATTGAAAGTTGGATATTTGTCTGCGGAGGTCCGTCCGTATATCCCAAACCCTCTTCGTTGCTTTAAGTGCAACCGTTTTGGGCACGCTGCTGATGCCTGCCGTGGGTCGTCGTGCTGTGCTCGTTGTGGCCAGCAGGGCCATGATACGAAAGAGTGTAGAGGGCCTGATTGTTGTGTGAACTGCACTAATGATCACCCCTCTTACTCGAGATCCTGCCCTAAATGGAAATTAGAAAAGGAGATTTTACGTATCAAGGTTATTGAAAACATCAGTTACCCCGAAGCAAGGAAAAGAGTATCCCCTTTCATCACACAGAGATCCTTCTCGGCAGTGCTTCAACAGAAACCAAAGATGGTAACTGTACACACGCAAACAGATGTTCCACATAGTAACCAACTATCAGCAAGTGAAGATGGGGTAAAAAAGAAGCCCCAAGATGAAACTACGGTAGTGACTGCGACAGCAGTCCTACCCTCGTCATCACCCTCCATGGAGGCGGGCTCTATGGAGTGTGACGATGATTCAGGCTCGGAGCTCTCCTTGGGGAGCACGAGCTCACCATTTCTGACACCGGCACGAGGAAACCTCTCGAGGAGTGGTTCTCTCCCCGAGATATCGGAGAAGGATTTGGCGGAGGCCAGAGGAAAACCCCGGAAGCCAAGGATTACTCCTCCCCAGAGGAGTAAGACCTAGGAGACATGGGAAATGGAAATCCTTCTTTCTGGTCGACATAACAAATTATTGTACGCACGTTTCTCAGTTCTGTACTTCTGATGGGCCACACAATCCTCCAATGGAATTGTCGTGGGTTGCTTTCCAACTTGGACGATATTCATGAGCTTTTTGAAAAGTACAATGCAATATGCTTTTGTGTCCAAGAAACATACCTAAATGCACATACACAAAATCCATTTATAACATTTTCCGGAAAGATCGAACTGACACAACCCGTGCATCCGGTGGAGTAGCCATCATTACCCGTGGGGCTGTTCCAGCAAAAGAGGTCCATTTGGTGACAGATCTGGAAGCTGTTGCAGTACAAATTTGCCTCGATAGAATTTTAACAATATGTTCGATTTATCTCCCACCTGCAACAGCAATTACGCAAACACACATTGAAAACTTGTGTGGCCAGCTTCCGTCTCCTTTTATTCTTGCTGGTGATTTTAATGCTCATAACCCCCTTTGGGGTGGTGCCAGAAATGATCCCAGAGGAAAGATGTTAGAAAGGATTCTATTGTCATCAGTGCTTTGTGTACTGAACACAGGTGTACATACCTATGTACACACCGCAACACAATCCTTTTCCTCTTTGGATCTTAGCTTCTGTAGTCCGTCCCTTTTTCAAGATCTGACATGGACTGTAGAGGATAACCCTCACGGGAGTGACCATTTCCCTGTGGTTATAAAATTTTTGCACACTGTAAATTCTTTATCCAGTCGACCTCCCAGATGGAAACTTGAACATGCTGATTGGGGAAAGTTTTCAGAAAATTGTGACCTATCCTTAATTCCTTTTGATGAGATAAGGATTGAGGAAGCCAGTAACTTAATCACAAACATCATTCAACAAGCAGCTACTCAATTCATACCGCAAACGTCTCACCATCTACCGCGACGACCAAAGCCGTGGTGGACGAGTGAGTGTGAGGAGACTAGAAAACTTCAAAACCGTGCATGGAATAGATTTCGGAGGTACCCCACTACCCAAAATCTTCTGGTCTTCAAAAGAGCAAGAGCAAAAGCCAGATGGACAAGGAAACAAGCCAAGCGGTCCTCTTGGCAAAACTTTGTATCATCGTTATCCCGCGATACCCCATCCAAGGTGGTTTGGGACAGGCTCAGAAAAATTAAAGGTGAATACACAAATTTTTCCATTCCAATGCCGCAAATAATTGAATTATAGCCTTAGTTGCTCATGCGCCATAAAAACCCGAATCATCATCATCATCATGAACTCATTGATGTTCCGTCAGAAGAGATTCTTGAAAGTCTGAAAAGCCAAAAGGTGATCGACGTAAGAAAAATCAAAATCAGGAAGAACAATGAGTACATAACGACACGCAACACAATCCTCACATTTGACTGCCCGACTTTACCAGAAAGGCTCAAGGTAGGGTATCTGACTGCAGAGGTGCGGCCATATATCCCTAATCCACTCAGATGCTTCAAGTGTAACCGCTTTGGCCATCCTTCCGATACTTGCAGAGGTTCTGCATGCTGTGCCCGCTGCAGCAAGCAGGACCACAACTCTAAGCAGTGCAGAGGGCCGAATCACTGCGTCAACTGCGCAGGTGACCACCCTTCATACTCTAGGTCTTGTCCAAAGTGGAAGTTTGAGAAAGAGGTGATGCACATCAAAGTCACAGAGAAACTAAGTTATCCAGAAGCCAGGAAGAAGGCATCTCCGTTCCAGTTCCAGAAATCCTTTTCATCTGTCGTTAAAGAGAAACCAAGGATGATCTCATGCGCAACACAGACAGAGAATACAACACAAAGTGAAGAAACATGTACACCTCTTTCTGAAACACCACCTCCTGTAACTGTAACCACAGCTTCCCAACCCTCTTCTGTGGCGTCACTCTCACAGGCGCCACTTTCGTCATCGCAAACCGTGGAGGCAAGCTCCATGGAATGCGATGATGACACGAGCTCGCAAGGCTCTTTCGCGAGCGTGAGCTCACAATCTCAAAGAAAGCCTAAGAGCAGTATTTCGGGGAGTGGCTCACTCCCCGATATATCGCCCAAAGAACTCGCGGCTGCGCGGAAAAAAACTCCGAGACAGCCCATAATGCCCCCAAAGAAGAAATAATGAAAGTTTATTTACACCATAGTCTCTTCCCTATGACGGAAACGCCTCTTGTGCAAACGTTTCTCATTTTCTATATTATGGCGATCCTTCAATGGAATTGTCGAGGGCTTCTCATTAATATTGATGATGTCAATGATCTTTCGGACAAGTATGACACACTCTGTTTTGCACTACAAGAGACTTATTTGAATCCACATCGAACACATACACTACGGAGATGGAACTTGTTCCGAAACGATCGGGTTGATGCAACACGTACATCTGGAGGTGTTGCTATCCTCACATCAAAAGCCCTCCCTGCAAAGCACCTTCCACTAAAAACAGCACTCGAGGCAGTTGCCGTTCAAATATGTCTTCAAGGGGTCATAACTGTATGTTCCGTATACCTACCACCATCAGCTGTGGTTGCTCAGAACACTCTCGAAACTTTAATTGACGAACTCCCGCCGCCTTTCCTCTTACTGGGAGATTTTAATGCCCATAACTGTTTATGGGGCAGCTCGAGAGTCGACCGTCGAGGAAAAATGCTGGAAAACGTATTACTCTCTAGGTCTATCTGCCTTCTAAACAAAGGAAGCCCTACGTATGTAAGCAGCGCTAACCATTCTTTCTCTGCCATCGACCTCTCCTTGTGCAGCCCATCAATGTTTCAAACCATTGACTGGGCAGTAGAGCAGAATCCTCGGGGTAGCGACCACTTTCCGGTTGTCATGAAACTGCATAATACCACAAATACCTTAGGTACACGTCCACCTCGGTGGAAACTGTCACAGGCCGATTGGACTCTCTTCAAGGAGAAGGCCAATATCCTAACATCTTTCCAAGGCTTAAGTATAGAAGATGCCAATAATCTTGTTACTGACACTATTATAAATGCCGCTCAACAGTCAATCCCACAAACATCCGGTCGACTCCCTAAGCGCTCCAAGCCTTGGTGGACGAGCGACTGTGAAACTACACGCAAAGAACAAAATCGGGCGTGGGGTGTCTTTCGAAGGCACCCCATTACTCCAAACTTGGTGGCATTCAGGAAAGCACGTGCAAAAGCACGCTGGACACGAAGACAGGCGAAAAAAGAATCTTGGAAAAATTTTGTATCTTCTTTAAATTGTAACGCTCCCTCAAAACTTATATGGGACAGGCTAAGGAAAATCAAAGGAGACTACACAAGTTTCTCTGTCCCATTACTGCAGGTAAATGGCGTAGTTTGTCAGAGTTTGGAAGAGCAGGCCAATGCCCTTGGGGAGCATATGCAACATGTATCCAGCTCAGCTCATTACAGCAGTGATTTTTTGAAAATAAAATCATCTGCTGAGAAGCAGACGATTCCAAGCGAGGGCGGTGACACGTATGCATACAATTCACTCTTTACAATGACTGGGCTACAAAGGGCTCTGTCATCCAGTAAAGTTACAGCACCAGGTCCCGATCGTGTTTCCTACTCCATGATCCAGCACTTATCTTCCACATCTTTAGGATCCCTTCTTGATTTCTTTAATCTTGTCTGGCGAGAGGGTTGTTTTCCGTCTGGCTGGAAGGTGGCAACCGTTGTTCCATTGCTAAAACCTGGAAAAGACCCCTCAAACCCTTCCAGCTATCGACCCATAGCGCTCACAAGTTGTCTAGGGAAAACTTTTGAGCGCATGGTGAATGATCGCCTGATGTATTTCCTTGAAGAAAATAAATGTCTCGATAAATTCCAGTGTGGCTTCAGAGCTGCGTGCTCGACAACAGATCACCTGCTGCGGCTAGAGACTGCCATCAGAGAAGCATTTGTCCGAAGGCAGCATTGTGTGTCCGTATTTTTCGACATCGAAAAGGCGTACGACACTGCCTGGCGGTATGGTATTCTGCAGGACCTGCACACTCTGGGAATAAGCGGCCGCATGTTTCGCAGCATTGCCAATTTCCTTCAAGGACGGTTATTTCGGCGGGTCCAGCTTGGATCGACACTTTCTCGCCCATTCATACAAGAGAACGGTGTACCGCAAGGATCCGTCCTAAGTGTGACCCTTTTCATTGTAAAGATGAACTCCATAGCAAGTGCCATTCCTCCTTCAGTCAGGTATTCACTGTATGTGGGTGACGTACAAATTTCGTGTTCCTCTTCCAGCATTGCTTGGTGCGAACGTCAACTTCAACTCGCAGTAAACAAGTTGGTCAAATGGTCGCACGAAAACGGTTTTAAGTTTTCCCCGGAGAAGACTGTCTGTGTCTCCTTCTCTAGGGTACGGGGAGTGTTTCCCGAACCAACACTTAAAATGGGCAGCCACAACATTATTGTAAAGCCTGAGCATAAATTCCTTGGGCTTATATTTGACCGGAAATTGACTTTCATTCCTCACCTCAAACACCTCAAGGTAAAGGCCATCAAAGCTCTAAATCTTCTAAAGGTGCTTTCTCACCGGTCCTGGGGAGCAGATCGTGACACACTCAAGAAGATTTATGTCTCCACTGTTCTTTCCAAATTAGATTATGGATGTGCTGTGTACGGCTCAGCACGGCCATCTACACTCAAAATCCTTAATCCAGTACACCACCAAGGACTGCGTTTAGTTCTTGGAGCCTTCAGAACTTCTCCGATACAAAGTCTTTATATAGAATCGAATCAATGGTCCTTAGAGAGACGCAGGTTTTACCTCGCTACGTCATATGCACTCAGAATCAGAGGTCACCCTGAGAACCCAGCATATCAATGTGTGACAGATACACAATTCAGACAGCACTTCTTGAACAGGCCCTCAGCTGTGCCTTCTTTTAGTATTAGAACGTCACAAGCTGTCGAACACTATGACTTTCTAGAGTGCAACTCTATGATCCTTGAGACAACTAAGAAAATCCCCCATGGCAGCCCCCTCCAAAATGCAACACGTCCCTTTCCAGATACAACAAATGTGAACCTGCTAACACTGTCCTGCAACAGGCATTTGAAGTGCTAAAGGATAGCTTTGGCAGCCATGTAGAGTTGTACACTGATGGCTCAAAAACTATTTCCGGGGTATCGTGCGCTATGGTTACGGGCACAGTTACGAGGTCACATGGTTTGAAGGTCACCATGTCTGTCTTCACAGCGGAAGTGTATGCCATAATTTTAGCCCTCAATTATATATTACAAAATCGTATCAAATCATCAGTCATATACACAGATTCTTTGAGTTCCTTACAGACTATCTGTAGCATTCATTGCACAAAAGACCCCATTGTCCATCGTGCAAGGCGCATTGCAAGCGATTTGTTGGTTTGTTGTTCTTGGTTTCTTGTCTTCATGCTTCAGGGGTGGTATAGGGTCTTCAATCTTGAAGAGGATGTGCTTGAAGTATTGTAAGAGTAGAAGTGGTGGGAGAAGGACGGATGGGTATAAATCCATTTTGGTAAGTCCGTCTTCTCCGCCCTTTCCCTAATTAAATATCAGTATTTATTTGTTCAATAACATATTTTGCTAATTTAACTGCTAAAGTTTTCAGTTTAGGGTCTTTGAGTGCATCGGGTATTGTTTGTCGCGTTAGCGGTTTTTTCATAAGTTTTATTATGTTGTCTCTTAACTGGTTAGTTAATTTACAATCAAAGAGGTAATGCCAGTTATCAGCGCCTGATGTTCCGCATTTACAAAGATCATTATTTCTTAGGTTAAATCTTTTGAGATAACTTGGGAATTTCCCATGGCCTGCGATGAATTGAGCGAAGTAATAATTTCCTATAAAGTTCTTCGGTGGAGATCCTATATCCGGGATCCAATATTTTATATAATTTTCTTGATCTCGGAACCAGGTAGTTTGGTATCATTTTTATTTACCTCGTTAAGTTTTTTTTTTTAATATGCTTTTTGGATTTAGGTATAGGGATGAGAATATCCGAGCATCTGGCTTTGTTTGCCAGGTAATCAGCAATGTCATTCCCTTCGATGTCTATATGGGAATTGATAAAGTGAAATTTTAAGGTATAAGTTTTTTGTTTTAATTTTTCTATTAAGTCATATAATATCTTGATCCTGGGGTTCTTGTGATTATGTTTTTGAAGGGCTTTGAGAACTGATAAGCTGTCGGAGTATATATTTGTCTGATTGAGGTGGTTATTATTTATATACTCACAGGCCTTGGTCAATGCCAAGAGTTCAGCGTCAAAGAGAGATGAATGGGAAGGTAATTTGTATTTTTCGGAATGGGTGAATACTTGGTTATTTAAAACGCAAAATGCGGCTCCAACCGTTTTACCACACTTGGAGCCGTCAGTGTAAATTGTTATGTTTTCGTTAATTGTTGAAGTGGGGCAGTCATATAGAAATTCATGTGGAGAAGCAGGATGATTGATCCAGAAATCAGCAGGCTGTTCTATTTCAGCTGGAGTTACTGTAAGAGACCCGTAGGTAACTTCCTTTTTGAGTTCGAAAATTTGGAAAAGATAGTATTCCTTAGTGGCCTGGAGGTTGATAGGTAGTACATTGCATAATGGGGGTAGTGTCGAATTAGGGGTTGTTCTGTAGGCCTTACATATCTTTAGCAGTGGGAGTCTTTGAATTGATATTAATTTACGTATTAGATGTGAGTTTGCGGCTGGTGACCACCAAACTTGCGCAGCATAGAGTATGATATTTTCTATTACTGCAATGTATAATTGTCTTAGAACATATTGGTTGACGGTTTTTGTGGCTCTAGTGAGATTAGATAATGTATTGGTGGCTTTTATTACCTTATTTTTAACGTCTTCTAAGTGCGGCAAGAAGGATAGTTTAGAGTCTATCGTTAATACTTATATTTTCATAGCTTGTAAGTGTTTAATGCTAGAGTTATTGAATTTGATGGTAGGTGGTCTTTTGATGTCTAGTTTGCCAGCTGGGATAGTAATTTGGTAGCATTTTTGTGGGTTGAATGATAACCCAGTATTGGTAGCCCATTCCTGGATTTTAACAAGTATTATGTTTGCTTTCGTTTCAATAATGTGTCTAGAGGGACCGGAAATTAGGAGAGGAGCACTATATCATCCGCATAAGTTATAATTTGAGTATTTTCCAGGAGTGGAATAAGAAAAATGGAATTTGTTGTGAGGTTCCAAAGTGTGGGACTTACGGGCGAGCCCTGTGGGCAGCCTACGTTTATAGGAAATCTTTTGAATTGTGATTTGGTTGTAACAATGGCAGAGCGGAGTTTTAGAAAATTATGAATCAAGCTTTTAAGATTTAGGGGACAGCCGATGTTGTTTAGGGTTTTGTTAATGCTCCAGTGTTGGAGAGCGTTAAAGGCTCCCTCAACGTCTAGGGAGATTAATGTAGTGTGAAGTTTTTGAGCTTTTGCTTTCTTTATTGTGTTAATTATGTTGAATAGAGCTGTAGTGGCAGAATTATTGTGTCTAAAGCCGAATTGATTTTCGTGAAATAAATTATTGGTATGGGCATAATGATATAGTCTGTTGTTGATAATTTTTTTTCAAATAGTCTACTAAAGAGTGAAAGGATGGTTATAGGGCGATATGAACTCGGGAGTTTGGGGTCCTTGTTGTCCTTGGGGATGAGTGTTACTTTGCCAGTTTTCCATAAGTGTGGATATATTCCTTGTTTTAAGGCAGCGTTGAATATTAAGGTAGTAAATTCCCGGCGTCGGGAACTTGGCGCCCCCATCGCCCGGCAGCAGCCGCAGTAGCCCCCTCCTGCACTCACGGTTGGGTCGCCGCAGGAGGGAGACCCCCACGTATAGCTGTGCGTGGCTTTCCCGTGTCTGGGGAAAGGGGGATCCTGGCAGTTGAGTGGACTCGGAGGTTGGTTTGGACCCTTCGGGGCCCCTCCGGGAAAACAACACACTGCTTTGGCCCCTGCTTCCCATAGACGGGTGGTCCTGGAAGGCCCGGCCAGAACTATTCAGCTAGTCGCCATCTCACTTTTCATTGCTTTCTCTTTATCTTCTCTCCTCCCTTCTCTCTTTCTCTTTTCACCTTTGGCGGCAAGGGTCAACCTTGGGCAGTTCTTTTCACTCTCCAGAAAGCTGCACTTGGGTATCATGCGGAGGTACCTGCTACTGCGTTGTTTGCGGTCCCCTGGTTGGGCTCCGTGGTTGCGGCAGGACGTCTGCACCGAATGTCATTAATTATTTCCTATGGACACAATCACCTCAAAAAAACCCGATCGGCGCCCTTAGAGGAGCCGCACCGTAGAACGAACATTGAATTTCTCTGACCTAAGTTGTCCGGAACCTTGGTTTGCCAAGTTCCTGATTCTTCACTCAGATGACGAGACTAAACAACTATCTAAAGTATCTCCTTTTCTTGTTGCTAGGGCACTCGAACACGTAATAGGAAAGTCGTTTCAGGCCAAGAAATTGAGCTCAGGAGACATTCAGGTAGAGGTCAATAATAAACAACAAAGTACAGCACTGCAATCTCTAAAGAACATCGGGGAGATACCTGTTTCAGTTACAACCCACCGAACATTGAACACCGTTAAGGGAGTCATTTCTGAAGAAAAGTTAATCGAGTGCAGCGAAACTGAAATCGAAGAGGGATTGAAAGAGCAAGGTGTCGTCTCTGCCAAACGGATAATTATGCGGAGAGATGGCAAGGAGATCCCGACAAAGCACATCATCCGGTCGTTTAAGCTGCACACACTTCCTTCTACTATCAAAGCCGGTTATGTCAATTGCCATGTCAGACCATTTATTCCAAACCCTCGTCGCTGTTTATGCCAGCGGTTTGGGCACAGCTCCCAAGTCTGTCGAGGACAGTTGGTGTGTCCCAGATGTGCTGGCAAAGAACATACTGCTGAGTCGTGCACAAGAGACTTCCACTGTGCTAACTGTGAGGGGGGGCACCCGGTCTATTCTCGGTCCTGCCCACGGTGGAAAGAAGAAAAAGAAATATTGAAAATAAAAACAGAGCAGAACTTAAACTACAAAGCTGCACGAGCACAGCTCGAGTTCAGGAAGAAAGGAAGTTTTTCCGACGTGGTGCGTAGGGGAGTGGCGCCACCGAGGAAGTCCGTGGAGACACAGACCTGTTTTTCGGGGTCTGAGTCCCCACTCTACACTCCCCAACCTGAGAAGGCTGGAGACACTCCGGTGTCTTCTGCCATGACGGAGGCCAGCCGTTCAACTGGCCACAAAGAAACAGCCACGGCCTTCTCTAAGGTCGATGGCACACAGTCAGTTTGGGACGGGGTCGTAAAAGCCCCTTCCCAAAAAGGCACCCAAAGTATGGAGGTCGACGATGACGACTGCATGTCGCAGAAGTCATCGTCGAGCCTTCCAAGCATTCCTTCACAAGGGAAGGAAAAACGAGAAAAAGGACGAGGAAGGGGTTTCAAAGGGAATGAACAACAGAAACAACCCCCGCGAAGGGTCCAACCCCCCTAAATGGTACAAGTCTTTTCTAGTCGGTGTCACCAAGCGCTGCGCTTTCTTTTCCTCCTTTTTAGTGTGACCGTTGTGAACCACTTCCTCCAGTGGAACTGCCGTGGTCTACTTGGTAACTTAGACGACATTAACGATCTCTTCGACAAGTACAATGCAGCATGTTTCTGCCTCCAAGAAACATATTTAAGCACACACACACCAAATCCAATTCGTAGACACAATGTATTTCGAAGAGATCGAACAGACGCCACTCGCGCATCTGGCGGTGTGGCTATCGTCACACGAGGAACTGTTCCGTCCAAAGAAGTCCACTTGGTTACAGACTTGGAAGCCGTAGCCGTGCAGATATGTCTGGACAGAATTGTCACCATCTGCTCAGTCTATTTGCCACCATCAGGAAGTTTTGCACAGAGAGATATAGAACACTTGATCAGCCAACTTACAACTCCATTTATACTCCTAGGCGACTTTAATGCCCACAATCCGCTTTGGGGAAGTGCAAGAACCGACAGCCGAGGGAAAATGTTGGAAAGGGTCTTGTTATCAACTTCCATCTGTCTTTTAAATACAGGAGCACCGACGTACGTCCACTGTTCGAATCAGTCTTTCTCGGTCTTAGATTTATCGCTTTGCAGTCCATGTCTATATCAAGATATAGAATGGAGCGTGGAAGAAAACCCACTTGGGAGCGATCACTTTCCAGTGGTCCTGAAATATATGTGTCCAGTCAATAGTCTGACAGCATGCACCCCTAGATGGAAGCTCCAGCATGCTGACTGGAACGCTTTCTCTAAAAAATGTGACCTGTCGTTAATCCCTGTGGAGAGGATGACGATTGAAGAGGCCAACAATGTAATTACCAACGTCATCCTCGATGCAGCAACACAATCCATTCCCCAGACATCCGGTCGTCTACCGAAACGACCGAAGCCATGGTGGAACAGTGAGTGCAAAGAAACTCGTAAACTTCAAAATCGTGCGTGGGGTACATTTCGAAGGTATCCCACATCACAAAATCTTCTTTTGTTTAAAAAGGCGAGAGCCAAGGCCAGATGGACGCGGAAACAAGCAAAGCGGTCATCTTGGCACAACTTCGTGTCTTCCCTATCTCACAGTACCCCATCCAAAGTGGTGTGGGACAGACTTGGCAAAATCAGAGGAGAACACCGCAGTTATACAATCCCTCTTTTAGAAGTCAATGGGCAGGTGTGCGGAAGCCTACAAGAACAGGCGGATGCGCTCGGACAACATTTTGAACGCATATCTGATTCATCCCATTACAGTCCCGAATTTCTTAGAGTAAAAACAAACGCTGAGAAACGAAAAATTCCAATGAGTGGTGGCGATGAGTACGTATACAATCAGCCGTTCACGATGGTGGAGCTTCAGCGATCTCTATTCGCTGCTAAAGCCACTGCTCCGGGCCCAGACAGAGTAACCTACTCTATGCTGTGCCACTTGTCTGATGACTCAAAAAAAATGTTGCTCCTTTTCTTTAACCGCATTTGGGCAGAGGGAACATTACCATTATTATGGAAAACTGCGATTGTCATTCCCCTTCTCAAGCCAAGAAAGGAAGCATCGAATCCAGCCAGTTACAGACCTATCGCCCTTACGAGTTGTGTTGGGAAGACGTTTGAGCGAATGGTCAGTAACCGGCTGCTTCATCATCTGGAAGAAAATAATTGCCTCTCTGAATTTCAATGTGGTTTTCGAACGGGGTGCTCCACTATGGATCACCTTGTTCGGCTAGAAACCACTATCCGTGAAGCCTTCGTCAGAAGACAACATTGCTTATCCGTTTTCTTTGATTTAGAAAAAGCGTATGACACCGCGTGGCGACACGGTATTCTGCGGGATCTTTACTCTTTTGGCGTGGAGGGCAGACTCCTTAGATGCATTTCAAACTTCCTCCAGCACAGATCCTTCAGAGTGCGACTGGGAGCCACTCTATCCCGCCCCTTCGTACAAGAGAATGGTGTCCCGCAGGGATCCGTTCTCAGTGTTGTCTTATTTATTGTGAAAATCAACTCTGTGACCAATGTCATCCCACCCTCCATATCTTTCTCCTTGTACGTGGATGACATTCAAATATCTTGTTGCTCCACGAACCTGTCAATATGCGAACGATAGATGCAGGTGGCCATCAATAATATGGCCAAGTGGTCTTCATCAAATGGATTTAAATTTTCAGCTGAGAAAACTGTGTGTGTCCATTTCTCTAGGATTAGAGGACTGTTTTCACCACCTACGCTGCAGCTTAACCGACAAGACATCCTTGTTCAACCAGAAGCTAAATTTCTTGGCATCACTTTCGACTCGAAGCTGACCTTCAAGGCTCATGTTCAAAACCTAAAGTTAAAGTGTGTCAAGTCACTAAACATTCTAAAAATTATATCTCACAGATCTTGGGGTGCAGACCAGGAAACACTGCACCAAGTGTATACTGCATGTATTCGTTCAAAAATTGATTATGGGTCCTTTGTCTACGGCTCTGCTCGAGAGTCTGTGTTGAAAGCCTTAGACCCTGTCCATCACCTGGGGCTCAGGCTCGTGCTTGGTGCCTTCCGAACGTCTCCGGTACAGAGTCTGTATGTTGAATCGAAGGAATGCTCCTTGAAAAGACGGCGTTCTTACCTCGGTACGTCATACGCACTTGGAATATGTAGTCTTCCCCAAAATCCAGCCTCAACTTGCGTGAAGCATACACGCTTTAAACAGCTGTTTATTAACAAGCCCTCTGTTGTCCCTCCATTCTCTTTACGAATTGCATCAGAGTTTGAGTGTCAGGGTTTCTCGTCCTGTGACGTACAAGTTGTAGAGTGCAGCAGAAGGATCCCACCCTGGGAAGCACCTCCAAGGTATGACACCTCCTTGGCAAAATACAAGAAACAAGACACTGCTTCATCAGTACTTCAAGAAGAGTTTGCACACTTGAAAGACAGCTTTGATAACCATACTGAGATTTACACAGATGGGTCCAAGTCTAGTGCAGGAGTGAGTTGTGCTATGATTTGTGGCACGCACACAAGGTCTCATCGTATAAAAACCTTTGCATCAATTTTCACTGCCGAGGTTTACGCCATTATCTTGGCGCTCAACTACATCCTTCAAGATTCCATAAAGTCTTCTGTTATATATACAGACTCCTTGAGCTCCATTAATGCAATCTGTAATCAGCACGTAACAAAAAACTCTCTTGTGCAGCGAGCGAGATCTTTAGCCAGTCTGATAAGAACAAAGGGCTACGCTCTCATGCTATGCTGGGTGCCCAGCCATGTAGGCATCAAAGGAAATGAGTTGGCAGATCAAGCAGCTGCAGCTGCTCTCCAAAATGACATCACACCCTTTGATATGTCCGTGCAAGACATGAGATTGACACTCAAGAAATCACTGCACAGAATGTGGCAAGCATTTTGGAATACACAAAGAAATAACAAGCTCCACTTAATTACACCTCAAATTCAGGATACAGGAGACCGTCTGGAAAACCGCCTGTTGTGCACTTTACGAGCGAGGTTGCGTATAGGCCATACGTACCTTACACACGGGTTCTTACTTCGGGGAGAGGAGCCACCTGAGTGTGCGCACTGTGGTCAGCTCCTCTCTGTTGTACACATACTCATCACATGCACACATCATGAAATCCATCGCAAACATCACTTCAAGGAATTTTATAAATACTTCTTACCTCTTCACCCAGCCCTATTGCTTGGTGACGAGGCACTCGGCCCTTTTACAAGCGTCTTTGATTTCCTGAGAGACGTTGGCGTTATTAGCCTTTTGTAGTCGCAGAGTAATGTTTTACACGTATACGCTCATCTTTTATTAGTCATCATGTTTACTCTTAAATAACCATAACATCACCACTGTCTCAATCATACCTCAGTTTGTGGCGCATTATGATCTTTGTTGTCAATGCGCCATTAAACTCCAATCATCATCATCATCATAAGGTAGTAAATTGTAGATGTTGGGTTGTAAGAATTACAAGAATATCGTAGTCTATGTGATCCAAACCAGAGGCTGTTTTATTGTTCATATTTTTCATTGTTTCGGAAATTTCATACTCTGTGATTGCAGAGTCGTTTGTTTCCCGGTAAACATCTGAAGATGGAGAAGGGTCCTTTGTTTGTTTGTTTCCAAAAAGGTGTTTCATTGTAGTATCCAAAGATTCCTCAAAGGTTTTTGTGGCCCTACTTCTTGATTTATTACAGATCCTAGTTCTTTAATTTTTTTACCGCGTTTTTTTTACCTCCAAAAGGATGAATTGAAAATGTTTCTTTCTGTTATGTTTTCTATAGTTTTTTTAATCCATGTATCTTTTGCAGTAAATATGGTCCGCTTGTATATGGCGAAGTGTTTATGGTAGATTGATCTATGAGTTTTTTCTTCTATTGAGCCTTTATACTTTTGGTAATTTCTTCTATGTTTTCTTATGTCTTTTCGTAAGGCTTCAATTTCTTGAGACCACCACGGAGCAGTAGTCCCACTTTCTTGGACTTTCCTGAGACAGATTTGTCGATAAGTTTTGATTTTATATGTCAGCATTTTGATGCTTTGGTCTACGTCCAGGCTGTCTGCGGTAAATAGTTCGTGTGTTGCCTGGAACCAATGATCTGATCTTATGTGTTCAAGAAGTATGAGTTTTGATTTCCTTGTTATTTTATAAATAGGTGAGTTATTTTCAGCTATACTATAGGTAATGTATTTATGACCGCTAGCAGTGAATTTAGAGGAAACTTCCCAGTTAGAAATGGATTGATTAGAATTGTCGGAGCAAATGGTGAGATCGATCCAAGGGTTTCCTCTTGGACCTTGAAAGGTGGGACCAGAGTGGGGGTGATTGATGATAGTTAGGTCGTTTAAAGTTATGAATTCAATGATTTCGTCCCCTCTGGGATCTGATTGATCACCACCCCATAGGGGGTGTTTTGAGTTGAAATCTCCTCCGATAACGAAGTGGTATCGGGGTATGAATTGATAATATTTTGGAGGTAGTCGAGAGTATGGAGATCTTCGTTGGGAGAGTTATACATGTTAACGATGACATAAGCTTTATTGCTTTTACTAATTCTTATTGCTATTAAATCTTTTTGTTTTGATTGGAAATATGTCGTATGTAGATTTGTGGTAGATAATTCTTGTTCGAGCTGATGGCTTGTTTTCAAATATTTTGTATTTGGTTTCGAGGCCGAAGTCATAGAGATTGCAGGAGTATGGTTCTTGTTCTAGTATGATGCTGTAATTGTTTTTGTTGATCTCGTGGACTAGGGTGCAGGTGACCGCCTTCGAATGAGCCGAATTGATTTGTAGAAAGTTGATGGGGTTAGGGTTGAGCATATTTGGTAGATGAGTGTGTTGTATCTCTAGGTCTTTTCAGATCTAGTAATAGAAGGCCGCTCTAGCTCTGTTTTGATGTTCTTTGAGTGTTGGACAACCCCAATCGAAGAGCCGTGATTTAGTTCTCTTCTGTCCACCTCTTTGTTGTTCTCGCACGCTTTGTAGTTTTTCTCTTTCTGCCAGCATTCACTGGTGGGGTGTTTTCCCCCACAGAAGGCGCAGTATACCTCTTCCGACTTGCAAAATTTGGTTGGGTGGCCGTAGGAGAGGCATTTACCGCAACGTTTGACATTGAGGTTTTCAAAGATTGGACAACTTTCCCATCCGATTTTAACTCGTTCTTTGCCAAGAATATGTCTCCATTGTTCCAGAGGTACCGAGAATATGGCAGTTTTCGTGTCATCTCTCTCCCTCCTGACATGTCGGAGTTTAATGTCTTGGCTAATTCCTTCTAGGCCATTGAGTAAAATGAGGTCTTCCGCAGTGTCCTCGTCCGAAGTATCTTTGTTTATCTTCCCGATACAGATTTCAGGTAGTGGTTGGGTACTTATTCTACACGTAGCCGTCTTTCTGAGGACATCGGATTCCTTGAAGATTTTCTCAACTTGTTTTCTGACTGTCAGTTTCTAGCACGACTAGGCCACTCCTAGTGGTCTTTATGGTGGCTGAGTTTCTTCGATCCAATTCTTTCACCAGGTTTTTTTTTTTTTTTATAGATTCGTGACCTCTTTTCTGGAACAACCCTGGTTAGGTTTGAAGATGATGGCATCATTTCTTGGTTTTGTAGATGGCGATGTAGCTGCGGGAACTGGGACAAGACTGTCCGAGCCTTTGGCGATATTGGCATAGGCGGGTTTGGGTAGCGTGTGTGCTTCGTCGAGAAGTTTCTGAAGATCGTCGCATCTCGAGGCGAGTAAGAGATTCTGTCTCTCTCTCTCTTTACGCCTGGCCCTTTCTGTAGCTCGTTGAAGGTCTAGGCTTCTTATATGTCGTTTATATTTGTGGTAAACGTCCCTTAGGAAGTTACGTTTTTCTCTAGGGATGTTACGTTCCACGTCGATGTAACTGTCCCTAATGTTCTCCAGGGCTTCATTGACGTCTTGCCATTGTTCACATTTTGTTTGGTTAGTGTCGGGAGAGGGTCGAGTATCCTCGTCGCTAGAGCTACAGTCATCTTGGGTACCCAACTGACTTTCAGCTTCTCTCCCTGTATTTTTGAGCCGATTTTGAGTGGTTATATCCTCTCGGTCAGCTTTGTCTTTGTTTTTGCTCCTCTTTCTTTTACTCTTTTTCCCTCCTTTTTCGTAGTTTTCGTCGTCCGACATCTTGTCGGGTCTTTTTCCCGTTGGAATTCTTAGTTATGGGACGTTTTTCGTGGGTGATTGGCTTTAGACCGAATTTTCGGCCTTCTCTAGGCGTTTTTCGGCCAAAACACTTTCTCTTCCCAACTTTCCTTTTTGATGATCTTCCTTTCGGGCTATATTACCAGAGAATTTTTACGGAATTTAAATGTCTAGAGGCGTTCTCTAGATATTAAATGTTGAAGATTGCTCTGTATTACAGAGGAAAAAGACAAAGAAACATGGTTTTGGTTTACATCGTGTGCAGGTTGTCCTAAAGTGGACCGTACTCTGTAGGAATAGGTGCTATCTGGTATTCAAAATGGCGGCGCCCTAGGAGTTGGTTTACATTCTATTTATATTGATATCTCTCGAATCACGGGACGGATTTTCCAAATTTTTATAAATTTGGAAATCGGAAGTGAAGATCTATCAGTGTGTAACGAAATTATAGCGTTAGTTGGCCGATTTTTCAAAACAGGGTGCCGACCACGCAAAAAATAGGCTTAGCGAGGCTGGGCAGAGGGACATTAAAATAAGAAAGAGTTTGGTTTGGGGAGGGAAGAGAGTGGGACAAGAGAGCCCCAGCCCAAGTACCACGGACTAAGCGTATCGCTCGGTTGCTGGGGGGCAGACATGACACTATCTCCCAGCGAAGCCCCGGCCGGGGGGACGGCCGCAGCAGGACCGACGAGGAGGGAAGACCCCACCAAGCCCAACGTCCCTAGGGCGACCAATAGGGACACAAAAGTAAGGAAAGTGAGGTTTTTGGGAGGTAATATAGAAGGGGGACGAAGGAAGATGAGAATCACCTGCTCTCTGTACCACCCGAAGATATCGCAGAGACCAGGAGAAGGAAGTAGGAAGTAATAAGTGAGGAGAGAGGGTAGAGAGAAAGATGAGATTAGATGAATTATCCGCAAAACCACAGTCAAGGGCAGAGGCCCAGCTTGTCAGCATTTATTTTAGTATTGAAGTATGGTTATATTACAATAAGATATGATAGCTATTACAATTTCTGGAGCTAGCCTTATGACTTGTGGTCCTGCTTGGTGTTGGATGTTACTTGAATTCCTTTTGTCTTGAAGTGGTGGAGTGGTGAAGTGGTGGTGATGTGGTAGACTTGTGTCCTTTAGTTTGATTGTTGGATAGCCTGTAAAATTCTTGAGTATTTTGGATTAGGATGATGGATGCTTTAAAAGTTGTGAGTCATATGTAGTTAAGATAAAAAAAGAGTTATGCTTAATGGCTTCCATTTGTGTCTCATCCTTTTCAGGATTTTTGTTCAGATGACACAAACTGATGACCATTAGCTAATAAATATTAAGTTCAGTTATTACATATTCAGCTAGGGTGTGTAAAATATTGAGTGCATGTTTGTTGATCAGAATTTTATTTAGGTTTGCTTTGTCTAAATTACATTTAATATATTTCTCAATTTGTTTTCTATATTTTAAAATGAGTTTGCATTCTATGATATAATGTATATTGTTAGCTTTTTGTTTGTTGCATTTACAGGTTGAATTTTCTTTGATTTTGAATCTGTCTAGAGATTCTGGAAAGTTTCCGTGACCTGTGAGAAATTGTGTGATGTAATGATTAGTAGGAAGTACTGAAATGATGTTATTTGGGTTTGTTGTCCATAATTTCAATTTGCTGTTTGAATTTTGAAATTCTTTTATGAGTTGTATTTTTTTTAAATGGAATGAAACGGATGTTTTCTAATAGTCTTGCTTCGTTAGCTATTTTATCTGCAATATCATTTCCGGTAATGTCTGTATGCGAGTGAATAAAGTGAGATAAAGTAAAATAAAGCGAGTGAAGTGTCTTGGCTAATTTTATTTCTTGGGCGAGGTTTTGTATTCTAGGATTTTTATGTTTTTGATTTGAGAGTACAGATAAGACTGAGTGAATATCAGAGTATAATTGAAAGGTAGTTGAAGTGGGATAAGTTACAATTTTGGATATTGCTTTTTGGATAGCGTGAAGTTCGGCATCGAATATAGTGGCGTTTTGAGAAAGTCTGTGTTTTTCGGTATAAATTAATTCTTTGTTTTTTAAGATGCAAAATGCAGCTCCTGTAAAGTTTTGTGATTTAGACCCGTCTGTAAATATTATATAACCTGCGTACTCTACTTTTTCGGGTTTCTTAAAATGGAAGCATTGTTCAGAAGCAGGGTGGATAGACCAGATGTCATATGGGTTTTCAAGTTGGTGAGGAAATATGATGTTTTCTTGAATAGTTAATTCTTTGTTTTCGAATTGTAGATTGTAAATTTTGCAGTCAATTGTGGCTTGAATATAGCTGGGTATTATATTACTTAGTAGATGAAGGTTTATATTGCTGGTGGTATTGTAGGCATGGCAAATTTTGAGAAGAGGAATTCCATCTATCGAATTTATTTTTCTAACGAGGTGAGAATTGTTTTCTTGCTTCCACCAACTAGGTGCTGCATATAAGATGATTTTTCGTATGATGTTGTTATAATATGTTTGCATAAGATGACCTTTAGTATTTTTGTTTGCTTTACAAATTCTTGATAGAGTTATTGTGGTAGTGGCTACTTTGTCTTTGATTATGTTTAAATGTGGAATGAAAGATAATTGGCTGTCATATGTGACTCCTACAATTTTTAGAGTGTTTTGATTTTTATTTTTTTTGTTGGTATATTTTTATACAAGGAGGTTTTGATTTAAATTTATTTCCAAATGGGATAGTGAGGCATGTTGTTTTGTTTGGATTGAATTCGAGGTTGATTTTAGAGGCCCAGTCCGTAGGTTTATATAGGAATTTATTTGTTGATTCTTCTATTTTTTGTCTGAATTGCCTTTTATAATTAAAATGACATCGTCTACATATGCTAGTAGTTCTATATTTTCTGTGTTTGAAATGTTGAAGATAGAATTAATAGCTAAATTCCAGAGTAGTGGGCTTAAAGGTGAGCCTTGTGGGCATCCTACTTGGTTTATGTGTGTGAAGGTAACGGATTTTGTTTTAGTATGGAATATTCTGTTATCGAGGTAATTACTAATTAGGATATAGAGGTTAATTGGGATTTTATTATCTGCTAAGGTTTTTCTAATTTGATAGTGGTTTAGGGCATTGAAAGTACCTTTTATGTCTAAAGAGACTAAGGCTGAGTGTAATTTGTTTTTTCTATTTGTTTTTAGGTCTCTTGTTATTTCAGATAGCATATGTGTAGTTGAATTCCCATAACGGAAACCAAATTGATATGGATATAAAAGATTATGTGTGTGCACAAAATGGTATAATCTGCCGAATAATTTTTTTTCAAAAATTCTGGATATTATAGGTAGTATTGTTATTGGTCTGTAAGAATGTGGTTCATGAGAATTCTTGTTGGGTTTTTTAATAAATATGACTTGTCCTGTTTTCCTTTCTTTTGGATAGGTTCCTTGCTTGAGACAGGAGTTGAATAAAAAGTTGAAAAAATCAACTTTTACTATGAGTAAGTGTTTAGCGGTGTGTGCACCAATTCTATCAGCTCCTGTGGCTGTGTTTAGTTTTATTTCTTTTGTTTTTTGCAATTATTTCTTGATTTGTTATTTTGGGTTTTTCTTTCAAGTTGGTGTTTCTTACAGGCAAGTTATTTTGGTTAGAGGTTCCTTGTGAAAAGGAGGCTTCATGTAAAAGTTCGATGGCTTCTATTGTGGAAGTGGTGGTTGTACCATCTGGATTATTAAGTACGGGGATTAGCTATTTTCTTCTGAGTTTATTTGTATAGATTTTGTATATTGTGTTGTATGGATTTGAGGTATTAGTTGTGCTGACTAAATTTTGCCAGTAAATATTTTTAGCTGAAATAATTTCTTTTTTGTATTTTGCTAAATGGAATTTATAGTTAACTTGAGGAGGTTGGAGTTGGTTGTTTTTTATTGCGTTTTGATACTGACGTCTAAGTTTTCTGCATTTCCTTCTTAAATGTGTTAGATTTTCATTCCACCAGGGGACAGTTTTATGGTAATTTGTTATTTTTGTTTTACATTTTTCGATCCAGAATTTGTGCTCTTTTGTTTAGTGTAGTTACTGCTTTATCTACGTTTAAGTTTTCGATGGAATATTTGTTTGTGATATAGTTGAACCATGGATCATTGGTTATGCATTCATTTAGAATTGCTTGACCTTTTCTTGTAAGTTTTCTTTCAAAGTGTTGTTCATTTCTAAAGATATAGAAAGATATGTAACTATGGTCACTTCCTGTTTCAGTAGAGTGGACTGTCCAGTTATTAATGTGATCGTAAATTTTTTGAGTGGTTATAGTTAAATCGATCCAGGAGTGACCTCTTGGATCGTGAAATGTGAGTGCTGCTGCTGCATGTGGATTGTTTACTATTGCTAAGTCGTTTGTTAAAATGAAATCAACCAGATCTTCTCCTTTTTGATCTGGGTCTTGCATTCCCCAGAGGGGGTGTTTAGCGTTAAAATCACCACAAATAACTGTTTCTGTATTTTTGAATTGGTATAGAAGTTTTTGGATGTTTTGTAATTCAAACATATTTTGCTTGGGTGATATGTAAGAGTTGATGATTAGTATGGTACGAGTACGGTTTTCTAATTTGACAGCTATAATACTTTCTTGGATTAAGACAGCTATAATGTCGTATTTATTGGCGTCGATTAAAAGAGATACAGTTGGCTTTCCATCTGCTTGGATGATTTGGTAATTTCTTGGAATTTGTAGAATTGTTGGGTTGTAAAAGTAAGGTTCCTGGATTAAGACTATATTTGGGTTGAGTAATGCCAGTGACTTGGAGAGGGTTAATGCTCCTGCTTTGGAATGAGCTTGGTTGCTATGAGTGGTTGAGTTTATGTTTACCACTGATCTTCTATTCTTTGTACCTGAGCCAGGTAGACCTTTTAGTGCTCTTTGCTTTTGTCTTTGTCATAGAACCTATGTTCTATGTCTAGTGGATGACTGCTGTTGTTGTTGTTGTATATACAAGCTTTGCATTTTGGTTCATTGGCCTTGCAATCCTCTTCCTTGTGGCAGTTGCAAAATGTTTGCGTTGATTTGCAAAATTTTGCTACGTGACTGTATGTTCGACATTTCGAGCATCTTTTGACGTTGTAGTGTCCTTCAACGGTACATCTTGCCCAACCGATTTTTGTTTTTGCTTCTGTGAGAAGCTTGTTGAAGGCCTCCTTGGGGAAGGAGACGAAGGTTGTCTTCGTCCCGTCTCTTTCTGCTCTTATGTAGTTGACTTCTGTTTGATCTGAACTTTCGAGGCCGTTGTGATGGATTAGTTCTTCTTTTATAGAATCCTTGTCCATGTCCTCGTCGATGAATTTTATTTTCATCTCAGGCTGGGGTGGTTTGTTGATTTTTAAGTTTCCTGCTTGTGGTAGCATTTCGCTATCGCGAAAGACCTGCTCTATCTTTTCCAAGTGCTCCTCCTTTGTACTTTCAACAATGAGGAGACCGGATTTTGTAGGTCTTATAGTTGCGTCTGTTAAGAGAATTTCAGCCTCAGTGAGTTCTTGTTTTAAGATGGTGGTCAAGTTTTTGAGGCTTTTGCCATTTTTAGGCTTCACAGTGACTGATGAAATCTTGGCTGGTTTGGACTTAGGCCTGTTGAGGTTTGTTTGGGTAACGTCAGCGTAGGTCATGGGGGGTTCTCTGACCTGATTTTCAAGCTGTTTGAGGATTTCATTGAGAACTTTTGCTGTCCGTTCCACTTCCTTTCTTCTGGCTCTTTCAGTAGCTCTTTGAATGTCCAAGGCGCGAATAAGACCTTCGTATTTATGGAATACATCCCGGATGATCTGTCTTTTTTCCTTGGGCAGTTCATGCTCTGCGTCGATGTAGTGATTTATGAGGTCCTTAAGAGCCTCATTGATGTCAGCAGCTTGTTGAGAAGAGGACTCAATAGTGTTTTCCTGGGAGATGCTCATCTGGGTTGTCCGCTGCTTCATTGGTCTGTTGATATATGTCGTTTTAAGATTGTCGATTTGGTAATTATCTTGACTGACCATCAAGAAGTTAGCGATAAGCTTATAAATATTTTTAGGACATTTAATAGATCGTAGTGTGTCTAGGATTATAGGGTGTTGGAGTCTGTTGAATGTATCTTCGACGTCGAGGGATATTAGTAGTGAGTGTAGCTTTCTTTCCCTTGCTTCTTTTAAGGTGTTGGATATTTGATGCAGTACTTTTGTAGTTGACTCATAATGCTTAAATCTATGTTGGTGAGTGTGGATCTTATTGGACGTATAGCTGAAATGGTAGAGTCGGTTATGAATAATTTTCTCGAGGAGTCTGCCGATAAGGGATAAGATTGTTATTGGTCGATTTGGAGTTGGGGTTGTCTGGGGGTATTCCGTCTTTTAATAGAAAGAGTAGCCTTCCACACTTCCATATCTTTGGGAATACACCTTGTGTTAATGCTGCATTAAAGAGTAAGTGTAAGAAGGGCAGGCAGTTTTGGAGTAGAGTAGTCAGAATGGGATAGTTTACCTGATCCAAACCTGGAGCCGTGTGGTGGTTCATTCTCTGAAACGTGTCCACTATCTCTCGTTGAGATATTGTGACATCGTCACAACCTTCATCACATACGTCTACGTCAGCCAGGACGCTGAACTCTTTTTCGGAGCTTGGGCCTAATACCGTGTCTGCTATTAGGCTTACGGATTCTTCTAATGTTGATGTGAGAGATCCGTCTGGCCTTTGTAGGGTTTGGATCAGTATTGAGTATCTGCGCTGACTGAGCACTGTCTTATTTCGATTGCGAAAGATGTTTTGTGGCGTCAATGCGGAACATATCATATTCCAATAATTTGTTTTGGCTTCAATTAAGGAGCGTTTGTATATTGCTGCCTGTTGAAAGTATTGTTCTTTGTATCTATTTAAGTTCTTGTCATTGTCTTTTTTGGCTGTCTGGTACTTGCGACGAAGTGACTTGGTTGTTGCTCGAATAGTCGACAGATTTGGGTTCCACCATGCCGTAGGTGATTTGCGAGGACGGATATTGGTTATGTTGAGACTTTTTAGGTAACGTATTTTCTGTGTGAGGGTCCAGGAAGTACTGGCAATATCCAGCGTGTCCGGGCGTGAGTTGGCTGTCACCCAGGAAAACCATAGATCCCCTTTTATCTGTTCTTGCATTCTGTCCAGACCTTTGGATGTCAATAGTTGTTGTCAATAGTTGTCAATAGTGTTGGGTTTTTTGATCCTGTCTTAAATGAAATAAAGCAGTGGTCACTTGCGGATGGTGTCTCCAGAACATTCCATTCACTGCACTTGTCAAACAGTTGCAGTGAGACGTTGGATAAGTCTATCCACGAATTGCCTCTAGGGCCTTGAAATGTTGGAGCGGACCCAGGGTTGTTCAGAATTGCCAGGTCGTTGACCATGACAAAGTCGACCACCTGCCCTCCATTTTCCTCTGTCAAAAGACCTCCCCACAACATGTGTTTAGAATTAAAATCTCCGGCGATAATAAAATTAGTGTCTCTATGTTGAGATAGCAGAGGTTGGCATCTAGCCAAATGAGATAAATTGTTTCCTGGTGGGATGTATATATTGATAATAATGAAGCATTCCTGTTGGTTAGATAGTTTTAGTGCTATAATATCCCTGGATACTAATAGCGGAAAAACATTGAAATTAGGTAAGTTGTAAAATATACATGGTGCGTGGATGCTCATGATATTCAATTTGCGTATAGTAGTTAAATGATCCCGACTTTGGGAATTGTCCTTTATATGGTTCTTGAACCAGGATGATGTCATAGTTGTTTGTTGAGGCCTCTCTGACTAGAGCTAGAGCAGCGGCTTGTACTCTGGCAGTATTTACTTGGAGGCATGTGAAGTTGGAGTGTGGTATGAGGTGTTGGAGGTCGTGGGCCTCGAGTCTTCCATTGAGTAGTCTATTCGGCTGCGAAGTGTAGCCGTGATGCGCTTAAGTTGCGGACATCTGTCTGAATCAAATTCGTGGTCCAGGGGGGGCTTTTTCGGGATTTGACGTTCGCCTGTTGGCATGCTATGCAATGCAGTTTTAAGGGCTGCTTACAGGGACCGTTGTGCATTGCTGCACATTTGTAGCAGACGTTGGCCGTTTCCTTAGTGCATGTACGTGTTTCGTGGCCGTATTCAATGCATTTGAAACATTTGCGGACGTGCACCGCATCCTCCACTCTGGCTCGAAGCCAGCCGATGTACAGCGTTTGTTTTGCCATCAAGGTGTGGAAGACTGGACCTGTGACCTCGAGGATCCATGTCTTGGTGTTTTTTACCGTATAGCCTGTCACTACATGCAGATCGCCTTCATGGATGATTAGATCATTTTGCTCTTCGATGGTATAGTGCAAATTTTTCTCTGTTACATCTGGGTCGGCGCCCATTATCCTGACCCGAGGGCGAAGTTTTGCTTCCTTCCTCGCTCTGAGTTTGTCCTTTGTGGCTTCATGCTCTCTGATGCATTCTGCCAATTTAGCAATTCCCTCTTTTCATGAGGATTTCACTAGTACGTCACCTCTTTTGGTCGGGATGATTTCTGCCTCCGTCAGACCTAGCTCCGTTGGCTCCGTTGGCGTAGCTTTTAGAAGACTTGCTGGGTTCGTTTGGTCCTCTTTGGAGATTTTTTCTATTATCAAGGTTTCCTTCGCTACCACTCTGGCTTCGGAAGATGACGGTTGAGTTGGGGGGGGGGGGGGGGGGAAGCCGCCAGTGCTGCGTACGATTTTGAGGTCTTCGCTTGTTGTTCCTGTAGATTATGCAGTTCCTCAAGTTGTACGGTCTTGATCTGTAGCTGGTTCTGCATGTCCGTACATCCTGTCCTCGTACACGCAGTTCTGACTTATCACCTCTCGAAGGAGTTTTTCAAAGTGGTCGAAGACAGCCCTGATTTCCTTGCGTTGTCTTTCCGCAATGACCGGGTCCAGGTCCCGAAACTTATTGCGGATCTTTCGCAGCTTATGATCCAGAGACTTTACCTTGGATTTCCCATCGTCCACCACTGTCTCGTCGTTTATGTTGTCAGTTTCCGGGACAACTGTCTCAGAGGAATCATCTTCCACGTTTGCAACTGGAACCTTACTTTGCCGTTTTTTCGGTCCTCCTGGCGGACTTCATACTGTCTTTTTTCAGCTGGCTCATTGTGCATTAGGAATCTCCGAAATCCAAACACAGATTCGGATTCAGGAGATTATTTCCAGTTGAATGCCCCCGGTCTCATCCTTTTACGACGAAACTTGCCAATTTTTCGTTTAGTGAAGTGTCGGTGGGTAGGTTCAGACTGGATTTTGACCGATTTCCCGTTGGAATTCGGCGTTTCCGCTTCGTTTTTTTTTTCTCTTCGTTTTTCACTTTCTTTTACTTTCCTTTACTTTACTTCCCTTTTTGATGTTCTTTCTCTTTCCCTCTACTACCAGTGAGCTTTTACAGAATTTGAAAATCTTGAGCCGTTCTCCAGATATCAAGTATCGAAGATTGCTAACTTTTCAAGGGGATTAATCGAAAACTTGGTTTCGGTTTCTTTCATAGAAAGGTTGTCCCAGAGTGGGCCGTACTCTGTCTGGTTATGCTATTATCCTCTATGGAAGATGGCGGCCCCCAGGGGTTTGTTTACATTGCTGTTTACGTTGTTGTACGTTTTGGTTCGTAACTCGGGAACTGACAGACCGATTTTCTAAATTATTGTATTTCCGCAAATCGGACTTTGTCCTCTTTTGAATGACGCCAAGCACGTAGACCTATCTGCTCTTTTTTACACCACGTGGTTTAGGCCTATTTGCACGTTTTGGGGTATATTTTGTGAACCCCTGGATGGATCTTCGAACGTTTGGTCTCTTTCTTTTGTACTCGACGAGTACTTTCCAAAGATAACCGTCAAACAGTGTAACTTTAGTATTTACAAAGTTACCGCCAGGAATAGGTCGTGGCCGGTTCCCGCTAAGCCTAAATTGGGCCTTGCTAAGCCTAACTTCCTTAATAATGATCGTATTTTAAAAATTCAAATTTCAAATGGAAGGTCTGGGTTTACTGATGAGTCTTGATATCTTCAAGATGTCATAATGTCGATTTTGCACAGTCAAAAGTCCAAAGTTCGCACTGGCACTGCACTTTTCTTAGGTGCTGAAAACTCGCGTGGCTTCCGTCTCGAGGGACAGTGGGAATCTCTCATAAGCTGGATTCACACACGCGTTTCTTGAACGCGTTTCGTGCAGGCCTCCACAGCTCCCCACATTTGCGGCAGTAGAAAAATAAAAACACGTCACAGTCACGTGGTATTACATCGTCAGGCATCATGACGGATGCCCATTGGCCGAAGGAGGATGCGCGCTCCGGGATTGGTAGATAAACTTTCGAAATATCTGACAGCTCACTTTTCGCGGGCAGTCGGCCAGGCGGGCAGCTCCAAGCAAGGTCGCTGCGTCTCCGCGCCTCGCCGATGTCGGTTGACCACAACGACCAAAGAGGAAGTGTATGTGTATGCGCGGGTTTCGTCGTGAGTTATAGTGACTCTGGCCATGTACTGATCTCTGATAAAGTGTCAACCTACGGACATTCTTGCCGGGTCGGAACTGGAATGCTTGGTGAGCTGACGCCTGAGGAACACTTTCGAGCGCTGTCGCATTTTCAAATACAGTGACTAAGAAGAGAGTGTTCGTAACGACGTATTTCCCGTGACTGTGTGACCTACGGTGCATCGCCAAAATGAGAAGATGCTCATCTGTGAAACGCACGCACTCGTGGACTTCGCTCGCCTCCAGAAGTAGACTGTGTGTGTGCTTTGCAAGTTCGAACTTGGTTTGGTTGCTGTCTGTTCAAGGAACGAAACGGCCTGTACGCACGGTGAATATATGAGTCAGACATTTGAGTTTATGCGTTGCATCAATAAATATGTATTTAGCCTATCAAAAATGTCTTAGTTATTTTGGAATAACGGGCGCCAGGTATGAAAACCAATAGAAGTCAATGGCAGCCAGGGCCGGCCGAAAGCCGAGCCAAACTGAGAGGTTGCTGATTGGTTGGCTGCTAGGCATCACGACGCATTTTCATTGGTCGTATGTCCAGTGTTGCCTGAATTATCTCAAACTATGGGCTCTATGGGGAGCTTTGGGCGCCTGTTTCGTGTTCGCGGCGCCGCGAAACGCGAGCCGCGGAGCGTTTCCAGCCGCTTTTCGAGAACCGCTTCGTGCTGCAGCTTCGGAGGGCAGAAACGCCAACGCTTTTCATACAGCAATCGGAGCGCTCGGAGGAGTGAGATGGCTTCCTTTTGGCGCCGGCGGGCAATGGCGGGCAATGGCGGGCCTCCCGATACCGCGCTGGGATGTTTTGTCATTTGTGCGTGTGTATGTGTTTGGTGTTACCGCGTGAGTAAATTCCTTGTCACCGATAGCTGTTTGGTGTCTGAGCTGTCAACGATGATCTGGGAATTTGCGCAAACAACGGAATCGACGAAAATAAATACGACTTGTGTGTGACCGTGTTTTGGTCGTCGGTAGGTAAACATGTGTCTCGCTTTTTCTGCCGTTCTTTCTCTGTATTGTGTCGCGTTTGTCGTTCCAACGATTGATGATGCCAGCGGAAATGCTTCACGATAATTATAAAATGGAGAACATGCTTCACAATGTAAATTTTGAGCACGAGAGCTGGAAGTGTCGGTACGATCTTGACGTAGCAACCAGAACGAAGCGCGTTTTCAGAATGGCGGCAGTGGCGTAGCCAGACCGCCAAGGTAGGGGGGGCTCGATACAAAAACTCCCCCCCCCCCGCTGGTCCTGGGTGCGACAACACACAATACTTGTGCACACCTCAAAATGGGGTAATTGATTTGGGCGTTCACAATACGACGTGATGTCCAATGAGGCGGTGTCACGAGATCGGAAGGATTTTGAAAAGCTCATACTTTGAAAATCATTCAAGAGTGCCGATTAGATGGACGCCATGAACTGTAAGAACTTTCTCGATCGTCACACTGCCCCCCCCCCCCACACACACACACCATATATTATTTTCTCCTCGGATTTGCGCGATTTGCGTGGGTCCGTCGTGGCAGGTAGGAGGGGGCTCGAGCCCCCCCTAGCCCCCCCCGTGGCTGCTACGCCACTGAATGGCGGTTCGGCTATGTGTGACAGGCCCCTCTCGGCGGCGCCGCTTTTTGAAACTCATGTGTGAATGAGCCTATTCGCCTCGAGATCGAACTGTAGGTGGCGCTGTGACGGATGCCCTAGTGGGGATACGGTATGATCGGACGCAGCAGGTTCTGGCTTTTCTACGCAGATATCGCAGTGTTTCTGGATGAAATGCTGCTGTCAGTGCCTCACATATTGCGGATGTGTTGAAATGCGATACATAGAACGCTGATAAGGTGTGAAAGTTGACATTTATTGCTGGACTGCGAAAGGCTCAAGTTGCGAAGTTGTGAAAAGAAAATATCCTGTGTGCTTTTGAAGGGAAACACTGCCTCCTTTGTTACAAGTGTGATTTTGTTTCGCTGCTCTCGCTCGAATATTTATTCGTCGCTTGTGTATTACTGTCTTTCCCTGTACCTTTTTATCTTACGTCGAGACAACAAAGATTAAAAAAAAAGACTCATTCAAAATTACTGTCTCCACTGATCTAAATGTACAATGTACTAGTCAACAATAACAATGAATCTAAATGTACAAATGTGCAAGAATGTCACATAAGGGCAGAATAGCCCAGTAAGTATTGATGCCCCTCGCTCCAATTTTTGCAATTTTGCGTCGAGCCAGTACGGGAGAGGTTCGAGGTTTTACTCGTCTCCTGGGCGGGCATTCACTAAATGGTGCTAAAACATGTTACGAGATGACCACACCTTTGTGGTGGACTTGACTTTGGGGTGCTACCGGTCAGGTAATAACTACATATAAACTAAGCTTTTGGTTCCAGCGGCAGGTATATATTCTGAAACACGCTGTTGCACACGTGCTTCATACTCCAAAAAACACGCGTGTTTTACATATTACGTTCAGGGGTGGTGATAGCATCTTACCTTGAATGCGTACGTTCCAATGATTACGTATGTGAAAGATAAAAGTCTAGTTTGTCATACGGTTAGATGAAATGAGATGAAAGCTTGAAATTCACACACTTAAAAACACCCGTGTCATAAATATATATATTAATGTATTCATATATTCCATATAATAATACACTCGATACAACTTGTGTCTAGCGCGTGCAGAAAATCCTAACTGAGCATTGTGAAGTAACTTAGAACAGCTAGCACATAAACCATTCTATAAATAACTGTGACATAGTTTTATACTTATAATAAAAAAACTGTTACAACATTGACCTTAGCTCTTGGTATATTTTGTTTGACACACAGAACCGCTGTTACAATATAATATAGCAAAGGCCGAGTGGAATCCGCATACTGTAACATATGCAAGTTCCGTAGTTTTCTTCCCTGCTAAGCACGCTGGTGCAGAGAACTAGAAAAGTTCAAAAAAGTTTTCCACCAGGTCATTTTCACTCATTTTGAAGCGATTTTAAAAGCTCAAATGTCCAGAAATTGAGCCTTCCAAGCACGTTTTTGAGCGCGATGACCACATCGAAAGCACCGGCTCAAGCCGCGAATCCCCACTAAAGGCAGTTCACGGAGCAGCCGCATGGTGGCGACGCTGTTTGACCTCGAGGCGAATAGGGGCACGTGAGACGTGACACGTGTATTTGGAAACTTGATAGATATGAAGGATAAAATGAATGAATGGATAGAAGGTGAAGAGACTGAACCAGGACCTCCCCCTGCTCGCACACAATGGTATTACGGACGAGGAGACAGGCAGATAAAACAAAATATAGAGGAGAAGGAGAGATGATCTACCTTCCAGCAAAGCCACAGCCGACGGAGCGACCACGGCTGGACCGGGCGGGGAGGTGAAGGCCCCATGAAGCCCGACGTCCATTCAATCTGTGAAGATAGCCGCCCTGTTGGTTCAGGTCTGACAAACCCCCATTATGGGGATCCGAAGGTCCCCGCGGAAGGCGGCCAGGCTCCTGCAACGGCTGTTGTTTCTTTTGCATGTGAATTTGCCCACTGCCTATATTCTGGTAGGGACATTGAAATATGAAAGAGTGGCTGGTGCCAATGGGGAGGGGAAGAGGGTTGGACGAAGAGAGCCCCAGCGCCGGTACCGACCCGAAGGTATACATCCGGAAAAATGTTGGGGGCAGACATGAAGCTATCTTCCAGCGAACCCCCGGCCGAGAGAACGGCCACGGCAGGACCGACGAGGAGGAAAGACCCTACCAAGCCCGACGTCCATTGATCTGCAAAGATAGCCGCCGTGTTGGTTAAGGTCTGACAAACCCCATAAGCGAGACAAGTCCCGCGGAAGCAGCCAGGCTCCTGAAACGGCTTTTGTTTCTTTTGCATGTGAATTTGCCCACTGCCTATATTCTGATAGGGACATTACTTTCAGACAAGAGAAGAGAGGAGAGGGAAGAGAGGCCCAGGCCCGCACCACACAAGGTATCGCAGACCTGGGCCTCATAGAGAAAAGAAAAAAGCTAAGAATAGTGAAAGTACATGAACAAGGGTTAGTATAGCAAGAAAGAGGACGAAAACAGAAAAAAGGAGATGGTTGGGGAGCCGCGAAACCACAACCAGGGGAACAGGGAACAGGCGAAGACAACGGCTTTTACAGCATTCACAACCAACATTACATATCAGAACACGAACATCACTTACATTTTCTCCCCGGAGGCAGCCGGTCCTTCCGGATCACACACACAAAAAAAACTTTAATCACCGCATTCCATAAAGCACCACGTGCCATAAGTTCACCATGCACGTCCCTGGGCCCCACCATACGGCGTCACCTGTCCAATTCACCCAGCACTTGTTCTTGGAACTTTGTAGTTCGTGGTTTACACGGCTTGGGTCGACTTCGCTCATTGTTGACCAGGTCTTCTGTCGGGTCTTCTATCGGAATCCTCCCTCTGGAGAACCGAGCTGGGGTCCGAGTTACCGCTCCCGTGTAGTCCATACTGATCGCCTTTCTCTGCACACTGCTGGTGTTGCACTGCTGGCATTGCAATCTCCCTGCCGGGCCGCCATCTCGCCCTGATGCCAGGGTCCAAGCCACACCCGCCATCAGTACTACACTGCTTCCAGGCTGCTCCGCCGTCCAGTTCAGCCCTTCCTCTGGCACTGGTTCTTCCTGGGCCGATTTCTTCACCTCGATGTGGACTTCCCCGCCGGCCTCCGAGTAACAGCTCCCGTCAAGTCTGTACTGGACGTCTTTCCCTGCAGGCTGCTGGCGTTGCACTCTCCAGCCGGTTGGTCCGCCAGTCCTGGGCCGCCTTCACGTCCTTGTACCTGGGTCCAAGCCGCACCCGCTACCACAGCTGCACCGCTTCCAGGCTGTTCTGCCATCCAGTTGAGAGCTAGTTAGAGTTTCTGCACGAGCTAGTTAGTTAGATAAATGCTAAAAATTTATTGACATTTGCATAATAGCGCTACACTTGCATATCACGGAAAATTAACATTGAACGTATATGGATACAGATCAACCAATGCGAACTGGGAACGAGAGAGGCCTACAACGTAACACTGACTACACTACGGAGGTACAGAATCTATACGCCGCTAAATGGCCCAAGGGACCACCATGGGGCCCCACCGGTGGGGGGCTGCAGCTCTCGCGTAACCACCCCCCACAGGCGGAAGTCGATCCCACGTGCAGGAACGACACAATAAAAGAGAAAAAGAACCTACACCACACCGTCAGAGCATTCCGTCCCCGCCAACCCCCCCCCCCCCCCCCCCAAGCCCCCCACAGAGAAGAGGCTGCAGCAAAGCGTAAACACCACCCCACCGTAGAGACCCCGAGGGAAGGAGAAGGGAAACCCAAGCGCTGTGAAGAAGGAAAAAAAAGTCCCAGGAGTCGCCACTGTAAGTGTTAGCTGCCTAACCTGCCTGGAGTAAACCGGGATGCCCATCGTAACACTACAGTCGCGTCGAATGGACACAGCATGGCAAGGAGCAATCGAAGGGAGGAAACAGGTGGGGACACCAGCAGCGCCGTCACCGCCTCACTCCACGTCCAGTACCATAGAAATAACAAGGAGAGATTGCTGCGGAGGCCGAGGCCGAGGGGAGTCAGAGCAGACCGTCACGCACCCGCCCGCTGTCACTAAAAAAAAAAAATACAAAAAAAAAACAAAACAAAAAACAAACTTATATTTACTGCAAAGATATACAGGACACAGGCACTCCCCACGCCCCCCGACAACCCCACTCCGGACCAGCGCAGGAACTTTGCAAAAAGGTACTAACGGGCAGCATCGGGGGCGGCCCGGCCATCGGACATCCCCCACTCACGTGGAGGACCCGGCTCCGAGCCGCCCCGCTTTCCCGTTTTGCCTTTAGGAGAGATGGGTCCCAGGAACCCACGAAATCGGACTGGGGCATCCCGTAGAGGACCCCAGCGGCACGCGACTGTCCCAGCCAGAGCGCTTATTAAAAAAAAAAAAAACAGCCAACATCGGGGTCGATCGCTATGCCTATGCTAGAACCATCGTTAGCCATGGGGGGAGCGCCTCACTCAAGGGGGGGAAGGGAGGAGGCCCCTCGGGCGTGCATCATACCATCCCGTGGTCATTTACAGCCTTACAAGTTACAGCACTACAGGACCTTACCAAGTTACACCTACTTTGTCTACTTTGTCCTTTCTCCCGTTTTATATGTTGGCTATAGCTTCTAACCATGTTGGTAGTATCTTGCACATTCTGCACAAAGTGCGAACACGCAGATGCTTAAATGGCTGTCACCTGACGACACCTACCCCCCCCCCCCCCCAATGGCACTCCCTGGCCCTGGAAACAACCAGAGCCCCGCCAGGTCCCCCCAAAGACCGAAAGCGGCTGGTTGGGGCCTCGACCCCGGTAATGACTGAAGGAAAAAAATATATATATAAAAATACATGTCATTTGCTCTGGCCACGATCGCTCTTAGGGGCGGTAGGGCACCGCCGCTATTCAACAGGAAGACCAGTCTCTGGCACCAGGGCCCCCCCCCCCCCCCAAAAAAAAAGAAACACTCACCAGCGCCGACCGCGGACCCCTGGTCTCAGGACAAATGAAGAGATAGTGCTCGACATCGGCACCATCCGTGCCACAAACGCAACGTGCCGAGTCACGGAGGGAAAACCGCCTGAGGTACGCAGGGAAGCCCCCATGCCCCGTCAACATCTGCGTAAGGTAATAGTCAGGCTCAGGTGGAAGATCTTTGTTGAGATTCCGGACCCAATTTTTGGTCCAGTGTTGCACCCTGTCCCAGTTATTCTGCCATTTACTGAGTGCCTCCTGATAAATAATAGTTTTTATAGAAGTTTTCGGCAAGGGCACAGGCCAGTCCACCCGACCCCTCCTCGCCTTGTTGGCAAAAGAATCAGCAATCTCGTTGCCGTATATTCCGGAGTGACCATAGACAAAATTAAATAAAAAAATAATACTGGGCTCAGCCGCTTTAATAAATACTTTTAATTCTTGCACTCTTCGATTCGTGTGTACAAAATTATTCAAGACCTGTAGTAGCGATAGGCAATCGGTATAAACATATACTGGTCCTCGATAGCCGCTTTGCACAACGTCCCGTATCCCAATGTACATGGCTGCTAGTTCTGCTTCGAAGACTGGCGCATGGGGCGAAAGCGCAACCTTGCCGCACCGCTCCACCCGTCCCTCTTTGATCACACAGTATGCTGCACCCACTTTACCATCCCCCTTCGATCCATCTGTGTAAAACTGCAACGAGTGGGGCACTACGTTTTGATTTCTATCGAAGGGAATCGATACCCGATCCAACGGATGCTTACACCATATCGGAAAGTCTATCTACTTCTTTGGGACGAATGACTTTATCACCAACCTGAATATCTTTCCCTGCCTGCAAGCTCTTAAAAAATAAACATTCTGCCCACGCCTTCTGCATAACTGGCATTATTCCACACACGTCGTTAGGGACAGTATTGTATCAGCTGCATATTTTTAACAGAGGGATCCTTTGAATAGCCTCCAATTTTCTTTTCATATGCGCATTGTTCAATTCCCTGAACCACGCGCCCACCCCATATAGAATAATGCGCTCAATGCACTTTTTGTAAATCGATTGAAATAGTCTAAAACGCTCATTTTTATGTCGCGAACACAGTCTATTGACTTTAAGGGTTAAATCCGCCACAGTATTTTTCACTTTGTCTAAATGCGGTAGAAAACTTAATGTATTATCAATAACTACTCCCAACACGGTTACCTGGGTAGCAAATTTGATTGACTTGGTCCCCATTTTGACGACAGGTGGGCGCCCTGCATACTTACTTCCCTTCGCTACCATAACCGCTTTCGTTTTATTCGGATTAAATTCTATCTTAGCATCCTGTCCCCATTGTACAATGAAATCTATTACCTCCTGTGACTTGACCTCAACGTCATTGCGGGTATTACCCTCCACTATGACACTAATGTCATCCGCATATGCAAAAATACTAACGCCTTCCGGCGTTTCCCTTGACAGTAGGTCATTAATTACGATGTTCCATAAAATGGGACTCAATGGCGACCCCTGGGGACACCCGGAGACCCCCTGCAGCCCGACATTCCCAAGACTTGTCATTACTAGATAGGTTCTATTGCTCAAAAAATCACATACTGTTGAAACTAAATTACGTGGACAGTCCCTGCCGGCCAAACTGGCCATGATGTGATCGGGACGTACTGATGTAAAGGCGTTAGAAACGTCCAACGCATAGAATGCTGCACATCGTCCACATTGCCTTACACGGATCAAGGAGGAAATGATGTGTTCTAGAGCCAGTGTGCACGATCTTTTGTGGTAAAAACCATATTGGTTTTCCCTAAAGAAATTATTACTATACAGAAAAGACTCTAGTCTACCATGTTGGAGCCTTTCATAGACTTTACCAATGCCCATGGAAATACTGATTGGTCGAAAATATGTAGAATTCAACTGTCCTCCCTCCTTTTTAGGTATCAAGATGACTTTACATGTCTTCCATGCGTCAGGGAAGACCCCAAGTACATATGCTTTATTCAAGATCCATGTCAGAAAATTATAACGAATAGCCTGTAGTGTTTCTAGTATGTCTACATTTAAAAAATCCATTCCCTTGTCGGCTCTCCTATTCAATGATTTAATGACGTGATTTACTTGTTCAACCCCAACAGGTTTATCTAGGTGACCCGTATCTACCTTATCTATCCTTTTACAATTAACCTGTACTAGGCCTGGATTATTAGTATGATGCGTACCGTAAATTGATTCTAATATAGCTAAACATGTTTCTGTAAAGTCTTTCGTAGTGGTGCCATCTTGCCGCGTGATGGCTGATATAATTCTCTTATGGTTAGACTTTCCCATAAATTCTTTATACATATACCCAAACGGCCTTACTGGACTCATACCATTAATGTTATTATTAACTAAGTCTAGTTTTGCTTTAACGATACTAGCTTTATAGATGTTAAATAATTGGAAGTATTTGTCTTTATATGCACCTCTCATATCCCCCCGTGACTTTTGAAATAGTCTGCGCATGGCGCGTACACGCTTTCTCATAGCGGCGAGCTCGCCTGACCACCACTCCACATTTTTATTTTTTTCCTTTACCCACCTTAAGTGCCTGACCCTGTGTTGTTCTATTCGTTGTTGTAAAATAATTACCAGATCCTCTAATTGTTTAACTTGTCCAATGTTCTGTCTTCTGACTAAGGCTAACCAGTCGTCCCTAACTATATCTTGTAACCACCTTTTCCTACCGGTAGCCGTTAGCTGAATTTTACCTAGATCCTTATCTTCAAAACATGTAAATGAGATGAAACGGTGGTCACTACCTGTCACCGAGTCATGAACAGTCCAGTTTGCTACTTTATCAAAGTCCTTTTCTGTAACGAGCGAGACGTCGGTCCATGAATCCCCATTACGGGAATGAAATGTGGACAGAGAGTTTGGGTGATTTAATATTGCCATATAGTTTGCTAATATGTAATCAAACATATCTTCACCCCTGTCGTCTTCTCTGCTACCACACCATAATTGGTTTTTTGCATTAATGTATCCCAGAACAAGTAACATTTTGTGCTGAAAAATACGGTTGATGCGAGTCAGATCCTGCAACACTGGCGCCATAGCCACTGTGGGGCTGATATAAACATTGACAAGTATAAGCTCAATGTCACCAAACGTGACCACTAACACTATCAAATCCTCCCTGACCATATAAGTCATCACATCCTCCTATAACAACACGCCATAACAACACACACTTTTGCTCTGGTGGCGCAGTGTATCATACTAATACCGCGAGGCAAAAAGAAATTACAATCCGAAGGAATAAACGGCTCTTGCACAAGTGCGACATGCACATGATTTTCAATAGAGAATTGCGTCATGGCCTCCATGGCAGCCCTACCACGACCGGCGTTGAATTGTACAACTTTTAACTGTACCATATATACTAATAATGTTTATCACCGATTCCAAACGTTGTAGAAGACTATTATATTTAACTTTATTTTCTATGTTCGCCATGACTACGTATTCTGTCTAGCTCCCTTCTAAACAGCGGGCACCTAGTGGTACGAAATGGGTGGTCCACCCCGAGTGCCGCACCCCTAAGGGCGTTCTCCCGTTGACATGCGGCACACAGGTCTGAGCCCCGCGCCCGGGAACACTGCCTCGCCAGGTGTCCCACGTCTCCGCACCTGAAGCATCTCGCGTGTTGTTCAGTGCATGACCTGGTTCCATGTTGGTACGAGAGACACCTGTAGCACGCTCTAATGTTTGTAAGCTCTTGCACCCGGCACGAAGACCATCCCGTGTGCAGCCGGCCCTTTCTCAACATTTCCGCGGCCTTCTCGGGGCTAACCTCCACCAGTTAGTTACTATACGCACCCTGTCTAACTTGGTTCAATACCTTAAACTCATTCTCATTAATGTTAAGGTCATTTTTTACGTTAATAACCTTCCTCAAAATCACTGCATCCAGCCTGCTTTCAACACCCCACAATTTTAATCGAGCGTTCCTTAGTTTCCGAAACGAACTTTTTACGATGCTGTCTATTTCTTCATCCCTGACCATGGCGTCGGCCATAGCCTGAAGACCTAGTGTTTGGCCTTTACCAGTATACCGCCACTTTTAATGTCTCGTAGTTCGACCTCTGGGATACCCAGTGCCACTGGATCTAGCTTGGCCTGGATCTTGTTTCTGATCTCCTCATTCCTCGCACCCTCTTTAGCGTGGATAAACATAACGGGATCTTTTTTCTGAACCGAAGAACTCATGTGCAGCACGCCATCCCTAACAGTCTCTGCGTACGATGTTCGTGGAGCTTCTAACTTCTGTGTAAGGTTTTTTATTTCGTTCCTTTTCTCGTCTACATCCGCAGAAGCAACCTGCAACCTTTCATTTATAACGCTCACTGCACGCTCCAATTCTATGTTCCTATTCTGAAGTTCATCAATCCTGTCCTTGGCTTCCTCCAACAGCACAGCATGTATCCGTTTATTTTCTTCCTTTGCCGCACATTCCTCGATTAGTTTCTCGTTTTTATCGGTAAGTTGCTTGAGAACATGATCTGCTTCTCTTTTAAAATCTAACGTAATGTTGGCCCTCGTAACGGCCTCAACCAGTTTTGTTTCGGTGTCCCGAATGATACGCTCATATTCCAAAAAGATGTTTCCCAACCCCACTCTGACGGGCTTCGTTAGATTGGCTTCCAGTTTGAGAAACTCTGCTTTTAATTCTGTAAGTTTCATATCGATGGCCCTACTTCCACCCCTTACACTCTCCGTGTTTCCCTGCTGGGTCTGCGACGCGCCTACCTGGGAGGTTCTCTTTTTCATTTTACCTTGCCCCTCTTCTGATTTAACAGGTGACCTTACTAACCTATTGGATGGCGTAAAGGGGTTACCATCGCTACTATCCTCTACAGAGCTTATAATAAATGCTTACCAATAAAACCCGCAGCCGCAGACAGCTCTCATGCTTTGCTATGAACGATACTAAAGGCGTTACAGATTAAATAAAATGTCCGTAACGTGTACAGACGAGATTTTCCCAACAAAGGTTCGCTAGTGCTATCGTAGTCTGACCACGTGCAATGCAAAAATACGCAAAATGAACTAATCAAAAAGAAAACAGGTGCTCAGTCAGGCTATAAGATTTGATACACCGCTTACGGGATGTTCGAACGAACCTTTGGCTATTATTACTTGTAGCTAGGCCACGTGTGATGCAAAACTACTAGAAAAGATTTACTTGGACAGGAAACAGGTGCTCAGCACTACTATTAACGTAGAGCGACAATTAGTTTGAACAAACGACTAGAAAATTCAACTACGACTTGGGAAACGTTTATCACGCATATGGAAAACACACACACACAAAAAAAAAACGAACGACAAATGGACCTTTTCCGACAACGCGTCTGCGCATGCCCAGCCCCTGTGTCCGCCATCTTTGAGCGGAAAACATCGCTATGGACCCACCTGCTGGCGACTGTCATGTTCATTGTGGGGAGATAATCGGTTTCAAGGTTACGCGGGCGTTTCAGGTCTGGTAATGAGTACAGGCGTCGCCACCCTTAACCGTAGCGCGGGATCGCGTGGCCTACTTGCATGCCAGCGCCGCCTTGTGTCGATGATGGGGCGTGCTGGGGTGGAGACTTTGGGGCCCTGGTACGTGCGCGCCCCCTCTCGACGGAGACTCTGCAAGCACGCACGGATCACCTATTCAGTTACCTACTCTGTGGGCGCAAGTTGCGCGAATCCTTTCCCCAAGGCGCGCTCCGGTAACGAAATGACGCTTGGTCGCGCGGCACTGAGATAACATGCCACTGTAAAGGGAATATTTTTTTTGGGGGGGGGGGGGCTGAGAGAAGCTCAGAGAAAGAAACAATGCACCTCAATTATGTGACAAGGGGTCTTTTCGGTAACTAATGTTGATGCTGACGAAGAATTATAATTGCACATATTATCCTAGAAAATGATTTATTGAAATCCCTTTCCCCCCCATTTCTTTTCAAGTTTTTGTCTCTCAAAAGCGGGTCGGTCCACCCGAGCTTTCTTTTACAATCTTCATTCTCTCAGGGAGGCTGTCGTAGAGGGAACTCACGAGCGTTGGGTGTGCCCTCAGGCGCTCCCATTCTTCGTGGATGACATCCAATAGCTGGTCCCCTTGGACGATGCTCAGCCCTGGGTGCCTGGACAGTTCAGCTTTCATAGTTCCCCAAACGTTCTCAATAATATTGAGATCTGGGCTACGGCTTGGCCACTCAAGCTGCGTGATGGCATGCTCATCAAGGACCTCGCGGGTGGCAACAGCGGTGTGAACGGAGGCACCATCCTGTTGAATCCAGAAGACGCCGTCAGGAAAGGGCCCTTCCAGGACGTAGGGAATCATGACATTCTCTAAAATATCGCAGTATCTTGCTGCCGTTAGTGTTCCCTCGATCCGGTGAAGTGGCCCCAGACCTGCATAACTGACCGCGCCCCAGACGTTGACGCTCGTTCGTCCGCTGGCGCGGACGTCCCACACGTAGCGCTCGCAGTATCTGAAACGACGCATCACACTGTTGACAAAAAAGAAAGAAAGAAAGGAAAATATGCGGGTAAACGCAAGGCGGATATGGCTTACCGGAAACAGTCTGGGCACCAGACTCTCCTCGACTGGTCCCACCGCGTACAAAAGCTAGATTCGTCGCTGAAGACGACGTGTCGCCAGTCCAGGGCTGTCCAGCCCTCGTGCGCAGTTGCGAAGTATAGACGCTGTTGCCGGTGTTCGGCATCGAGCGCCGGTTTCTGAACTGCTACGCGACTCTTGAGGCCTGCCGCATGGAGTCGCCTTCGCATTGTGGTCTCACTTGCAGTGATCTCCAGCTCGTCTCTGACTTCGCGGGCTGTAAGGAATGGGTCGTCGACAATCGCAGCAACAATCCAATTGTCCTCCAGTTGCGTTGTTGCGCGGGCAGAGCTACCACGGGGAGCATCCGCGACCCGGTCCTCATCCCGAAAGGCTCTGATGATCCTGTTAACTGTCGCGACCCGACAGCGCATAACTGAAGAAATTTGTCGCTGGGACATACCTCCCCTCGCCATTTCTATTATGGCAATTCGTCTGGCAGGCATCGCGCAATATCAGTGCAGAACAGTGACAGATGGGCTGTGAACATGTCCATTTATTTGCCGTTTGTTTCATTTCTATTGGTTGCTGGAGCTATTTCCATATCTGGCACATATTTCAGCGATAAGAAAATCAGTATGCCAGTAAAATATCAGTGTGACTGTGAAGTATATGCATTCACAGAAACATGCTATCAAATCTTTCTCGGCAACACGAAACAAAGTAAAAAAAATTGTGATAAAAGATATCATGGTGAATGAGCGCTCAGAGCAACATGGGTGACCCTACAGTGTTTGCATACGCCCCAAAATTAATTCATAATATTGTGCCCCTCAAACACGAACTTCCGCGAACCAGTAGTAGATAAAGCGTGGTAGATAACGCACACGCGCGATCTGTTGTGCGAGAGCGTTCGGCGACACAACACAGCAGATGACCCATCCTGCTGCGCCGATTCCCCGAGAACATCCCGTCGAGAGGGGGCGCTCCCGTAATATGGTCCTACAGTCTCCACTCCAGCATCGACGCAAGGTGGCACTGGCATGCAAGCAGGCCACGCGCTCCTGCGCTACGGTTAAGGGTGGCGACGCCTGTACAATGCGCTTTCACTCTTTCCGCATTCTTCTTCCAATCTGTGTCCAAACGTGTCACCATTATTGAGGGGAAAGACACGACGTTCGACATTCCGTCGCCAGGGGCGACGCGAATATGGAAATGGTCCATTCTCAAATTTGATTTGATTTGACTTTACTGGCGCAAGGATATCAAAGATCATGCTGCGCCGAATAATTTTGTTGAATTACTCTACATTGGGTCCAGTTCAGTCAGGTATTTGCATTATCAGAGACTATGAATTTCCTATGCCCATTGTCAGATCTGAGACTGTGTATGTTATCATGCTGCAGAGCCCACATCATTGTGGGTCCATTATCAAATACCCTAATACCAAAAAAGGATTCAAACCACACTGACAAAGTATCAAAAACCCCCCTACCCCCCCAAAATAACCATAACGTTGACTTTATGACCACAATGAAGAGAAAAAAAATATCGTGGCGGGCGGTTACCCACCCCAGCCGCTAAAACTAAGCCTAACTCGGAATCGATACGCCCCTTTGTGTGTGCCTCGAAAAAGCTAAGAAAAACCTCCCAAAAACAAAAGAAAAAGATTAACTTACTGCGCTAAGCCGAATTCCAGTTGTTAATTTTCCGTCCACGGACTTGTGGAGCGAGGCACACACACACAATAAACCCGACGACGATGCAGGCGAGCCGCTCGGCGTGGAAGGGGCGTCGATTCCGGAGAGCAGCTGAGGAGCGTCCGCTCACCACCAGATCAGTTCGCGAACTGATTCTGATAGGGACAGAAAAATAGGGGAAAGTGTGCTATATGGGAGGGAATATAGAATTGGGACGAAGGAAGATGAGAGGCTCCAGTCCTCCGTACCACCCGAAGATATCGCAGAGGCCTGGAGAGGGAAGAATGGAAAAAGAAGGGGAGGAAAAAGAAGAATGAAAGACAGGAAAATTATCTGCAAAACCACAGTCGAGGGTGTAGGCCCGGCTAGTCAGCATTTATTGGAAGATTAAAAGTGTGTAAAAAATAGTACAGAAAAAGAAATTGGATTAGCTATTACATGGATATAGCTAGCCTTACGACTTGTGGCTTGGCTTGATTTGGGCGTTGATTAGATTTCCATATGAGCAGATGATGAAGGATTGAGAGTGGAAGTAGGGTGGTATCTTTGGTTACCACTGTGGGAGTAAACCTGTAAAGATACTTAGAAGTTTTGCATTAGAATGGCATTGAAAATTGGTGGATAAATAAAAGTTCTTATAGTTGTTTAATAATCTAAAGGTTTGCAATGGGTACAAATTTGTGCATCATCCTTTTCAGGACTTTAGTGGTTTGGCATAAATTGTAGACCATTACTGTATTAAATATTTAAGTCAGTTATTACATATTCTGCTAAGTTTTGTAGGGTAGAATAAGCTTGTTTGTTGGTAAGTATTTTATTTATGTTAGAAAGGTCTAGGTTATCTTTGATTTGTTGTTCTATTTGGTTTCTAATTTTTATTGTAAGTGGACAGTCTATGATGTAGTGAATACTGTTTGCTTTTAGTTTTTTGCATTTACAGGTTGAGTTTCCTTTTATTTTAAAACGATCTAGATATTCTGGAAAATTACCATGTCCTGTCAAAATTTGAGTAATGTAATGGTTTGTAGGGAGTAGTGAAATGATACTTTTGGGGTCTTTGAAGCATTGTTTGAGTTTACTGTTTGAATCTTGGTGCTCTCTTACGAGTATACCTCGAGCTTGGTTTTTTAATTGGATTTTTAAATATTTTCTAGAATAAGGGATAATGATTATATTATCTAGGAATCTTGCATCGTTGGCAAATTTGTCAGATATATCATTGCCTGTTATGTCTGTGTGTGAGTGGATAAAATTAAAAGTGATTTGGTGTTGTTTTTTTTTGCGTTTTCAATATTTTCAGCTAATGCTTGTACTCTGGGATTTTTATGATTTTTATTAGCAAGAGCAGTTAGGACGGAAAGGCTATCCGAGTATATTTGAAATGCAGTAGTAGTTGAAAAAGTAATGATTTTGTCGATAGCTTTATGGATTGCCAGGAGTTCTGCGTCAAAAATTGTGGAATTGTCTGAAATCCTATGTTTTTCAGTATAGACTAAATTCTTATCTTTTAGCAAACAGAAAGCTGAGCATGTGGAGTTTTGGGTTTTGGAGCCATCTGTAAATATGTTGTAGCCTGCATAATTTACTTTGTCTGGTTTAAAGGGACTCTGACCAGAAACTGTGGGAGCTCTTTCGTACCTGGAGTCGATAAAGCACCCAACAAGGACTCTATATGCGAAAATTCACGCATTAAAACCCCACGGTTTCTCTAAACTCGAATTTTAAACATTCGACTTCATCTGAGTGCAGCACGCCTAGCGTCAAACCGAGAAAACATACGTTTATATAGAATATCCACCCCGGCCCACCATCAAGATGACGTCAACACGGGGGCCACTCGCAACACCCACAATTGGCTCAAACGCGTCACGTGGTCACGCAATATCTGTCAATTTCCTTCATGGAATGGCATTTCTACATTAAAGGGGCACTAAACAGGTCGCCAAATATTTTCCAGTAGTGTGACTCCATGAAAGAATGCACCTCACACTACCCTAGTATACCCTTGGTTCAACTCAACAGCGCACATTGACCTAGAACAATGCTATCAAAGAGGAGCAACCCGCGTGCGTCTCTCCTTCGCCTCTGACGTCATGCGGTTACGTGGAGGCTCGCCAGCGTATCATATGGCAGCAGAGAGCAATGACGTTTCGGATTGCTGAGCCAATCAGCTTAGGATCAGCTGTAGCGCGGAGTGACTGGTGGTCCGGCTGTTCTGCCGGACTACGTTGTGCAGGTTTCGGATCCAGCGGCATGGCGTCCCTGACCGAATTGAGCGATGTTGAGCGTGAAATTATTATGCGCACTTCGGCAATTAGTTCATTATACGGCATGACCCCAGAACGCTCAGGGACGCTCGCATCAACATTGGAAACCGCGTCAACTGAGAATCTCGCCGAAACGAGCCCGGACCACGTTGATCGGGTCGGAAACACAAACTGGTAAGTGGAAGTTACTACATCGCATTGTGTATTGTGCAAGGCATTGTCTCGTCTTAGAGCTTATCGAATTATGTCGTAATCACCACATACTATCAGGTCATAGGTGATGGGTTGGTATACTTGACGGGTGACCTAGCCGTGAGGTTTCGGTACTTGCCGCTGTCTCGGGTCTTCGCCGACTGTCATATTCATTGTATCATGTTCTTTGGCACCTTGATGCTTGTGTTCGTCTATTTGTGTTCCAGGTTCAGAATAGTTACTTCCCATAGGTGTCGATGCGGGAACTGCGTTGGCATGCCAACATCAATGGAATCGGTATGCTGCCACGATTACGCTGCCGTAGAAGAGATGATTGAAGAAAACGGAGTGAAATGTATTACGGAGCATGATGAGTTTGCCTCCGCCTGTATAAACGAAGTGGTCCTGCGCCTTGCAAACAGAGATCTGCGACAACGTGGAGTAAAGACTGGTAGAGCAAGGAATGAGTGAGTATATAGGGACGCCGTGAAATTACGTGCGTTAGACTCAGCACAGCCACTGGTGTACTTTTGTTTGCAAGCGTGCATGTTTCCTTTCTTATCAAGCTGTTATATTCTTTCTTGCTGCAAAATCTCCGTCGTTTGTTTTGCGAGATTTAGCATTATGAATCAAATTTGCAGAGTTCTTTCTCTTTCTAGTCCACTTCTGCATTCAAGATTCTTCTCTGTCACTAATATTTACACCTCGCCTCGTTTCAGACAGTACCGTTTTACTGCGTACCGCCAGTTTGTACTGTGGGTGTGGGAATATTTGGGGAAATATAACCGAAAGCCTCTGCCATCATGTGCAATAAACAAAATCAGGAGGCGTTTCCCTTCAAGAGCATACAGGGGGTTTCGTTTCCCCAAGAAAAGCACAGCACAATAAATTTATTTGCACGTCCCTCTTTTCATGTGTTTATTCTTTTTTCTGACATGACATCCTTTGCTCTACATACATACCCCATCTATGTGCCATACGTATGTGGAGTAAGCATGTATACAAATATACATATACAGCATAAACAACAATGCATTTAATCCTTGTGTGCAGACATAATATGCTACAATTGTCTATTGTGGTTATCGAAGGCCAAAAATCACGTATCGCACGAATAATGGAGCACAGTTAGCACACTCATTCTTAGTTTGCGGTGCAATTCAGTTCCTTCGAATAGCGTACATGCAAAATGTGTAACATGTGTATGTCTGTACTCTTCATGCATATCCTGCTAGCATCATTGTAGGGTGTATGACATGGTAGAAATTGAACAAAATCCAGGATCATGACATATCCCCTTTTTCAATGCAACAAAACAGGCACAGGAGATTTTCATGCAGGAAAAACAGTTTTCACGGGTCTGACTTTGATAGTGATAGGTAGGGCATAGTACTAGGGCACAGTCACATTTGTGCAGTGGAGCAGCCAGGATTGCTGCTGAAGCAGCACGGTCTTGAAAATGGTGTCCTGGAGGATACTTATTACATGAGTACACACTTTTCTTTATTACAATGCTCAATAACGGTGCTGACACAGTCACGTAAGGTAGGGAAAACATGTCTCTTGAATGCATGTCGAAGTTCCTGTCCACATCATATATTAGCTACACCATTCGTATGCATGTGTAGAAAGGGGGCCTGATCTCTGTGTCCATCCCACTGGCATATGTACATGTCCTGTTTCTTACCCGCCTGTAGCGGGCCAGTAGATTGCAATACAGTCCTAAATTTTCTTTGAGAGGTACATAGTGGTATGTAGATGTCATTGCAGCAAAAATACTAAACAGAGACTAAGTCTACTTATCCCCTCTTGCATACAGAGACTAAATTGATGAAGGGAAGGCGTGTTAGCTTAGCTCAATTGGTAGAGCCCTGGACCGGTAATCCAGAAGATGTGGGTTCGACTCCTACAGCTGGCTAACCTTTTCAGTGACTTTCATCGTTAATTTCTGAAACAATTGAGGCTTTGCATGTATTTGTCCCATCAATGTTGTTCCAGCCTCAGAACATCAGTTCTCTCGTGTTCAACAGTTGTCGCTAGTGTCGATCCCATCATATGAATGTGTGTATGAATGAGCAAAAATGTAAGAGTGAAAGGAGGATGAGTGAGAGAGAGTGGCTGGTTTGTCACTTCAGATGACGCACCCTGGAAGTCGCTCGGAAGGCGTGTTAGCTTAGCTCAATTGGTAGAGCCCTGGACTGGTAATTCAGAAGATGTGAGTTTGACTCCTACAGCTGGCTAACCTTTTCAGTGACTTTCATCTTTCATCGTTAATTTCTTAGGCAATTGAGACTTTGTATGTAATTGTCCCATCTATGTTGTTCCAGCCTGAGAACATCAGTTCTCATACTAAACTGATGTTTCTAGAACAACACTTGCATCATCACCATACCGATGTTACAATGTTGAGGGATGCAAAAGCTGCATCCACCTAAAGAGCTGACATCAGTTGGCTAATCTGGAAATTCTGGCTGCCACGATGTCTTCCTTTGGCAGCCTCTCTCTGCGGTGGGTCATCGGGAGTGGGAAGCTTTGTGAATTTCGTCTCTTCTTTGCATCTTCAAATGATGTGCACGAATTGCATTCAGTTTCTGCTTGTGCAAGCAGCTTCACAATGTAGTCTGAAAAAGAAGAAGACAAAATAAGGTGGTGCCTAACAACTTTTCCTGCATTTACTCAAAAGTGGGGGTACGTACTGAATGTTGGTGGAGTTTTAACGGGGCAAGCAACTTGGTGGCCCTGCCTTGCTTTGCAGCTTTTCACTTTCCACCGTTGTACTCCAGCCGATGTCTCCGCTTGGCAACGTTCAGCGTTTTCATTGTAATGGAGAACTGCCAGTCTCGTCCTGTAAGAACATTTCCTTTTTTTTAATTTATCTGTCATGAAGTATAGCATAAGCAATAGCTAACCTGCAAAGCATGCCTTCAGGGGAGAAGGCCACTGATTTTGGCGCAAACCTGATAAGGAGGCTGTGAAATGATTCCAGGGCATAGGTTTGGATGTTTGGCGACATCTGCGCCACATCTTTCAAGATGCGCTTGTTTCCTGTCACTTCCTTGAACTTTTTATAAGCTAGTGAATCTGGAGTGACAATAACAGTGTTATTCAACATTCCCCAGTGTAGTTCAACAAAATTGATTCACATGATTTCACAGACTAATATGAAAATGGTAGAATTTCTGGCCCCTCACCAGGTTCAAGCCAGTCTCCATTTGGAATTGGGCCATGGAGGCAACGCAAATACGATCCAGCATGCCCGTTGTGAATGTTGATCACATGATTATGGATGCTGAGCCATGCGTCGACAGTCATTTGGGAATTTCCTCCTCCAGCCTTTGCGCACCAATATAAGTGGTTTGACGTTCCTTGAATCCAGCCATCTAAGCTGCGACAGCTAGCGCTTTTACTGATAGCAGTCAGTTTTTTCTTCACACCTAAAATTATACAGTATGGTGAATACTGTGAAGTCCTCCACAATTCAACCTACTTTTTGATATGTGCCAGATGTCGAAAAAGTGCTTTGTCTCCGGCTCATGTGTCTCCATGTGCTTTCTGATAGCCGGGTGACGATCGGTAGTAACAGATTTCAGTGTTATGCCTGTCATGGAAGAAATTGTTATGAGCACAATGATGGAATAAATTCTGAACAAACACAATGACATTATGCAAAAAGTAGGAAAGCATGAGCTACTTGTACTAACCATGCTCCTTCAAGAACCTGAGGCTTCTGATGAGTCCCTCCTTCTCCATTTGGACACTCGCAGTGACCCTCTCGTTCTACACAGTGTGTATAGGAAACAATCGCTTTTACTAAAAGTGGCACTTATTTGAATATGCTCAACTGGCCACTCATAACACGTGCAAGATACTGTTATGATTTGGAAAGGCTGCCTGTGAACTTACCTCTGCAAGCTGAACTTGCACAGAGTGAATAATTTTGTTGATTTGATCAACATGAATACTGTATGTCATGTACTTTGCGGAAAAACCTGGTGAATCGCACCTTCCATCCCCTGACACGTCAACAGCCTGGCCTTTCAATTGGTCGAGGAGCTCCTTTTGCTCTGCACACCATACCTGGCACAAAAATATTTTTCACATACTTTATCATCATGGCCAGACTTTTTCGGGTTACACCGGATTCCTCCTGTTTATATCACTAACATTTGAATTATGAATACGCCTCAATTGCCTACTAACCTTCTCAACAGCTGGAACAAGAAAGCTGCTCTGGTACTTGTAGAACGTTGTCAGGCTGAATGTTTGGACATTGATATGCTTGAGCATTCGCAAAGTGGGAGCAACATTAACCCCGGAGAAGAACATGGCACCCGAGAGGAGGAGGTTTCCAGTTGGCCTCCCATTGACCATAGGCTGACTGTCCCAGCTTCGCACATGCCCATGACGACACTGGCTCTTCACTGATATCATGGTGCCTTGCGTGGTGATTTTGTTGGAGCAGGTGGAGAAGCATTGTGGGCATGTTCGAAAGAGCTCAAGCAAGCAGCTCTCAAACACCAAGAACTTCCTTTCTTGCTGTGGTGTACATGGCGGGAAGGCATCATGCTCACTGCGGAGTGACAGGGACGTGAATGGTGAACACTATGTTATGTAATTATGCACTTGCATGCTGAATTATGTTACATGTAGATCGAACGGCATATGAGAACTTTCTCATTTTAAAAGTGTGCACATGACTCTAATTATTACAAACAAGAAAACTCACTCGCTACTACTCTCTTCCTGTGATGGAGAGTAACTGTCACTTGTGTCCTCATCCTCAGTTTGAATCAGGCTAGGGACTGGAATGGGTGCTGTCGTGTGCTTGGGGCTGACCATAACATTTCTTTGAACTGGTTGTTCCCAGGGTTCTGTCTGACAGCCACGCTCTTGGAGGGCTTTCACAGTCGTGTCTGTCTGTGTAGCTATGGGAAATCATAGTGATGTTGGTGATTTGGAGTCCAAATACCGCATATGTACCATGCTTGAGTCACACTTACACGTGGAGAGTCGTACTGCAAGTGGCTTCAATTGCTCTGTAGTTGGAGAGGAATGGGCCACCTGCAAGAACACCACACTGTGAAAGTGGTCCTTGATTCAACAAGTACCTCAAGAAACAGCTGTGTGCCAACATCGTTTTCGTGAATTAGTTATTGACTCTGCCAACTAGGCACTTAGAGGCTTCATGTGTTGTGTTGGTTCCTAGGTGAACCTTGCCTTGGCTCGTTCACCAATTTGGTATTCCTAGCTTCCATTAATTTTTTTGTACACTGCTTATACAAGATGCAAGCAGGACATAGCTGAATCTCTTCAAGCAAAGGTATTGCACAACCAACTATGACAACAACAGAAAAAAAAAGAAAAAACTTACGGTTGTTTGTGGAAGTCCATAATATGTGCATAATGCAGTGTGATTCTGTTGCAAAGCAGAACTAGCATGTGGTGTAGACAGCTGAAAAAGGATACCATTGTTTTGCTAGTCAGTGAAGTGGAGAAGCGAACAAGAGAATTTTTACCTTTTGTAGGGAGTTGACTGGTGTGAGCACCTGTTTTGGGATCTGTACAGTGATAAACGAAAGTATGACTGCTAGTTATTTTACAGCAAATGCTTAGCTAATACTTACCAGTGGTCTGTATCTGCCAGACAGGCTCGATCCCTGTGTCGTCACGCACGGTTGTGCCTGATGTGATTTGGAGCCTTCGAGTTCCTGGGATGCGAGAGGGTCGATGTCCAAAGTGTTCGTCATATTACTAGAGTGTTTACGAAACCTCACATGCACATCCTATTACTATTATTATCTCTTTTTTCTTTTTTGCTGCAGTTACATACATGCACTTCTGTCATGCGCATATAACATCAAGCTGAACCAATTGCGGGGTAGTAGGTTAGGGTAGAATACTTACGAAAGTCGCACGACGTTTCGATGGTGCATCCTTCGGAAGCTTCAACGATGGCACTGCATCGTCACGAAGTTTTCTACTGACTGGCCCCATGATGGCCATACGATACGAGTTTGAAGCGAAGTGCTCCTCACAAATGCGCACGGTCCTCGGCAAGTTCTCTACCGCATTTCGCTGTCCCGCAAGATCTAACCACAAAGATCTCCGAGGTTCATCACTGGGTACACTGTGAAAAGTTATCCCCGCTGGCTGGTTCTTCGACCGTCTGTACGGGCACGTAGTCACAATACACACTGATGGCATGATGCCACTAGTCCCAACCCGAGTAAGGGTTGAAAAACAAGTTACACTGTACACATAAATTTACAATACATTCACTTTTAACGAGACAGTTAAATTTCACACAAATTTCACAATTAAACGATAATCAGCAGCAATATATACAACGTACTAGACGATTACATGAAGGCAAGGAACACAACGCAGAAACGAAAGCACGACAGCGAACGCAGTAGTGAGCTCTTCGAAACCCAGAGCTACCGAGCGCACGTGGTATTACGGAAGTAGCGCTGCCGGATGTTTATCCGCGCCTGCGATATACTACTGCGCAGAAAACATAGTGCGCACGTGAAACGAAATATACGATATTTCCGTGAAGTTCGAACTCCACAGCTTGCTTGTTGTAAGTGGGCGAAAGTTTTCAATTTATCTCAGTTCGTGTTATCGTAATAAATTGGGGAAAATTCGTCCTGTATTATGGTTGGTTGTCTAACCGCAACGTCAAAATGACGTCTAGCTATTGTTGACAAGGCATCGCTGTGCGGGCCATATGCACGAAAGAGTGCGGTAGATATTTTGTCGATTTGTATGTATACGGAACTTTTCAGCGCCAATAACAGGCGCAAAGGTTTCACTGTTCCCTACGAAATACAGTAGAACAATAAAATGTGCACCCTGTATACCTGTTTATTGCCCCTTTAATATGTTTTTGTTACAGAGCCCCAAAAAGAAAAATATACCCTGCATTTATCACCTGCAACAGTTTCTACGATTTTCTTTTCAATCTGTACACGGCGTTCGATATATGCTTCCGTATCCGGTCAGCTGTAATGGATGCCGTATGCCGAGCTTGCGAACTGCGAACTTTTGTGACTCCAGGTTCATCCTCTTTGTTCGGGTCATTGGGTTGGTGTTGGAGTTGGTCACCATATTCTGAACGTTTCACCTATCGTTGCGGTGTACTGTTCTCGATCTGCTGCGAAGCGACGAACCACAACGGCAGTCACTCGCCTCAGCGAAATTTTGTCTCCTGCATCTCAAAGGAGCATGGGGACCTGATGATACCTTCAGCTAAAGAAACCAAATGTGCTCTCGTGTGGTCCTGACGGAAAAGTAGTATAAACAAGGTTAGCACATTTATTTTTCAGTTCCAAGTCTACGTACTGAAAACCATGCAGGTGCAGTCGATCATTCTCGTAGCTGTTGTGTAACGCGTATGCTTTCTTACATATCCCACAGAACCCTCCACTTTTTCAACCAAGTTATCTTTATGAGATCCTTCTGATGGCTTCTTACTAGGCTATGCAGCTCCGAAGCATTGAGATGACGAAGCGTCGTGGTAGCTGCACCTCTGCCTTCGAAAGATGAATCAGTCATTCCACACTGTGCTTACTGGCTTTGTATAGAGTCTGGCAAATCCGACAGGCTTGGACTGCCTTTTTCAAGAAAGTTTGAAATGCAAGTATATGTATATTGGTTTCACATATCCGCCACATATTGAGCGTGTGTATGATTGTACTTTATATGCTACAGCGTATCAGCGTACATTATTATTCAACACGTAGTGTGGCAAACTCGACATCAGTCACACAAAGCCAACAATTGCCTTTTCTTCAATTGCTTATTTTTATCATATCATGTTTTTGTCTATATCTCAATTTACCAACCAACAAAGTATATTATTTTAGTATAATCGTCTGATATTTAACAAGTCACAGTTTTACCATGGTTTGGCACACTATGGCCCGAGTTGCTTATGCGTCATTAAATTGAATCATCATCATCTTCAACTGGCATTATTCAGTTGAAGTGCCAGGTGGATATAATGATATGGCGAGATATATTTCTTTGCTGTCATCCTGGAATTGCTCATTTCAGAAGAATAGTCACCGTGAAGTTTGTTTTCGTTTTCAGAAACATTAAGAGGACTAAAACCAAACACTTTTCTTTCAGAGCATCCCTTATGCACCTGCATTTCAATTCCAATCTGAATTACAAGAATGACAGACCACTCAACAGAGATGAACATCTGAAAGTGAAAGAGCTGGAATGAAGATACGTTAATCTGTGTCAAAGGTTCTTAGTATGTGTGCGAGTCGAGGACATAGTCTCAAGCTAATTGCTGTCTTCAGAAGAGGTGACCACTATGCTCCTTCTATCTATTAACCAGCTCCACTTTTTAGGGTTCCCTGTAAACTAATGGATCACATCATGTACTACCACGTTGTCAACCAAGTCGAGTCTGTCGATTTCTTTTTTTAAATTCCAGCATGGCTTTAGAAAAGGGTATTCAGGCAAAACTAACGTAGTGGAATTCGTTCACAGCATTTCAAACTGTCTTGACTTCTGGGTCCACGTAGATGTAGTATTCTTTTTATTTTGTAAGGGCTTTTGACACTGTGCTCTATGCTCGTGTGTTGGCCAAAGTAGTCTACCGTAATTAAAATTTGATCCTGCTACCTGGATATGCAGTTTCTCAACTAACCGTAACCGTGTCGACAACTCGTGAGGAGAACCTATCATATCGCCACCATGCAGCATTTGTTATGTTACAATCACTTCACATTTTAATCTAGTCAAAAGCAAGGCCTTTTGGTGATCGGTCTTGTATAATTACGTGCCCCTCCTTTATGTAACACCACACTGGGTTCTTCAACCTATGAGAGATAAATAAATATATTGCCAAGTATATTGTCTACAAGGCTCGTTATTCCATTTCACCACACTACCACAAGCAATTGTTAAGAGTAGTGGCCCAGGGTATGAAACTCGCCACTAATCATCATTCAAACAAAGTTCATAATGTAAAATCCTTTACTCAGAACACTGGCTTAACACAACAATTAAGAATAAAGAGAGTAAACGTTTCATTGCCTATCCAGGTGGCATCATCCCTCCAACAGAGAACAATCAAAAACAACATCAAAGGAGTCAAATCGGTGGTTCGCATTCCTTTCATCCAACGTATTTCATACGCTATTTGGAGGGCAGTGTGCCCATCAGGCATTTTGACTGTGCATATCAAGTTGAGTGCATAGAATGTGATGCAACCTACATTGGCAAGATAGACAAAAGATGTGGGACTAAAAGAGCCAGTTGCCAGGGCTACTAATGCTTAGCTTAACTAAACAGGACCGAATCAGTCTACCACTGCTGTCCTAAGGGACATTTATTTTGATGGTGCAGTAACCTTTGCTCATGACTAGCGATGGGGCCCTAGAAAGTTCTTAGAATCCTGCTTTATCAGGCGTGATGCTTCAGCCTGTAATACATACCGTGTCCCCCTATCGGATGTGGAAGATTCCCTCTTAGATAGGCTGATGTGCTCATCTTTGGCCTCTGTTGTACTGATGATGCCACCCGGATAGGCGACAAAACGTTTACGCTCTGTTTTTATTTGTTGTGTTGAGCGGTGCATGGCACAGCGTATGTACGAGGTAGCTCCATTTCAGAAGCCTGAGAACACTCAAAGCAATTAGTGTGCTAGCACCAGATATGGTGTACAGCATTACATATTTGCTTTTGCTAGGGCAACTAAGAAGGGTGGATAGAAAGGCAGTTACAACCTGTTTCCACAAAAGACACTCAGATTCATTAGCAATTTCCTCCAAGAGAGCCAAGGCTTTTTCTAGATTACTAGAACATGGGTACCTGGTTATAAATAACAACAATTCATCTACCAGAAGTCAGTGTTTCACACACCCTGCTTTCCATCAACACTATTAAAAGGTGTGTCCCCCAAACCTGCACAAAATTCCTGGAGAGTCTTTACTGGACACTGCTGTCCCTCTCACCAGGTGCTCTCTATGAACCCGATTCACAGTTCTGGATGCACTGCCTGAGGCCATTGCACGCATTACATGAGGGGGGCCATCAACATGGGTCACTTAACAAATACGGAAGTTACAAGGAACATACATATTTGGAAGACAAGACTATTTTTCGTTCCTTCATCAGTCTTGCTCAAGAAATTGTTCACTGTAGCAATGGTACACAATGTCACAAAAGGAGTGCTGATCTATCGTTCCGCAAGACTCATTAAAAAGGACTAGTGTTGTGTTTCAACACAACATATTGAACTCATGAACCATGCATCATCCTGAGAGCTATAGATCATCCTAAATACAGATGCTGAATTATTTTAATTGTGATAGACGAGCTGTGCGAAGAGGTACCCCCAGTTAGGATCTTGGGTACTTGAAGCCTGTGGCATTTTCTGTGGGAAAGGCTTGCCAGACCCTCTTCACTGCACAGGCTGGGATGACCATGATCTTGTTTTTCCCAAGCTTGTGCCATACTCACCTTGCAAAATGGCGATACGCAGTGTATCTGCATCGTCTACACAGATGTACATCAAATATAGTTTAGGCAAATAGGTAACCGGTTGCAGTACAGTGTGTGTGCAATGTCATTTCTACATGTACCTGAGAGCAACTGCAGTTTACCTGCCCACACCTTGTACATTACTACACATGCTGTGTTCTTTTAGAACCCAACTTTGTTTTACTTTTCACTGAATCGACAATCAAGAACACTCAATATCGCTAAAAACCTACGCTAAAACCTTATGCACAGGGCAATACATAAAAACGTGACTCAGGACACAGCACACCGACAATTACAGAATTGCTTATATTGGTTTTCTCCAGTTCAGAGTCGTGTACTGTATAGCCTTTTTATGTGCTGCGCCCTGTACTGGAGTTTTTAACGACTTTATTGCAGGACCAAACCAGTTTTGGGCGCCCAAATTTTAACATCGTTCGACAAGGACACATGTGACTTACTTGTGAATATAGTCGCTCATAGGTTCGCGCTGCCCACGGAGTTCAATATGCGACCTTCAGGACAGTCATATTGAAGCATAGAAGTTGGAAATCTTCGTGGGTTGTAATGCACTCATGCTGCAGTCATTTGGCAGTGTTTTCGAGCTCCTGGCAGCACAAGCATTCGATCTCCTTCGGCATTATGACACACCAGCCACACCGGCACCATGAACAGCAAGTGCGCATTAAATATCAGAACACGAAATTTCAGAGAACGTTTACGTGTTCGATCACAGTGTGCGTTAAAAAGCTCATCGCTTACCTGAAGACAGGCGACTCATGCTGTTTGCTCCATCTGTGACCGATGTTCGTAGAGCTCTAACTTCGTCTCGCATTCCCGGCATCGGCGACGTTTCGAAAGCCTACCGAGCTGTTCAGCACGCAGAATATTCTTCTCGATCGCAGGAATGTCAGAAAGAAGTTCCGAGCTCGAAGTCTCCGCATTTCTTCCTTCGACGTCCATATTGAAGATCGCTTTCCGGACGGATGCCGGCGCTCTCACAAACTCACTAACAACAGAACTTCCTGTCCGGGCGCCCAATGAAACGTGGGCCTCGTGCTTTCGTCACGCACACGGAAATTGGAGGATGTCCACTACAAAGAGGCTAGATTTCGGCCCCGATTGCGCGAGTTGAGGAGGAAAAGCGAAACCGGTTTTCAGCTCGCCGTTTGGCAAACTTTGCCGCCGCGCACAGCCAAAATATCTTGCGTGTGGCTTGGAGGCATATTATACCTTCGTCATAGATGCAAACGAAAGATTTGTCGAACTTCTGGTCAGAGTCCCTTGAAGATGACGTATACCCCTGATGCTCATAAGTGAGCGGGTGGGGTAACGTTTGGACAGTTCAAGATTAATGAATGGATGTTTTCCCAAATCTAGCTCAAGCACAGCAAGAAGATGCATTTCTGCCTTGGTCCAACGACCATAAGACATAGCAGGCCTCCCCGGCTCCGCCGCACGCGGAACGGCCAGCACCGCCCCGTGCGGACCCGACTCATCAACTTCGCAGTCCCCAGAACCGCCAGAATGTAAAGACTGAGAATATTGAGGCTCGATGTTACCTCGCTGCCACTCGATCGGTTCAGAGACCAATCCACGAGCTGTTTCGGCAAACAGAGGAGGAGGGGCAATACCCCTGTCCGCCAGCAATTGAGCCAACTGTGACTCGCTCGTTGTCATAGGGGTTTCAGGCTCGTCAGCCACTATCTCAAAAGAAGGACCGACTTCCGGCACAGCCGGACTTAGAATAACCTGCCCCGAAGTACTCGATGCCTCCCCAAGGGGAGAACACCTCTCGTCGCTTGATTGTTGAGCCGGCTTCGCCGGACTTAAGACACTGTGCTCTCTGATACTGCCACCCCCATCAGGAGAGCATGGAAGAATTTCTGGACTAGAACTTGCACTTTTGTCGCTCTCAAATCCGGCCTGGAGGTCGTGGAATTTGTTTGCTGCCGCCAAACGCTCCAGAAGAATTCTTGAGAAAAGCCGCAGCAAGACCGGAGAGACAGTAATAGGTCTGTAATCTGAGGGACCCTCGGGAGCGTTTTTCTTAGGAATAAACGTTGTTCGAGACATCTTCAGTCCAGCTGGTATGGATCGAAACTTGATGAAGTTATTCATGATGTGGGCTAAAACCCCCACGGGTATCTTCCTCAAGGAGGCAACCGTAACACCGTCGGGCCCGGTCGCTGACTTCAGGTGGAGGTGTGTCATCGCTACTTCGACTTCGGCAGGGGCAACCAATTTCATAGCCACCTTCATTTTTTCCTGTACTCCTGGCACTCGGATTTTTTTGCTAGACGCCATCGAAAGAATGGGATCGAAGAAGGCATGGAGGTCCTTTAGTGTAGTGGACTGCTCTTCATTTTCGGTCATAAGCTGGTGCAAAAGCACTCTGGGACTTTTGGCGTACAGCCGCTGATGCTCAGCAAACCGTCTTCTCTTCCTCTCCTGGCGATTCCTCGGTGGACGTTCCTGACGATGCTTTCTTGACTTGCCTCGGCCCCCAGTAGCCGTGAGAGGCTCCACGTCAAAAAGTTTGTAAATCTCTTCCAAGTCATAGGCTTGTATGGGGCAGTCACGTACACGAAGTGCCATAGCCTGTGGGACCCCAAGTTCCATGAGCTGCTCCACCTCTTGTTCTTCCACAACTAAGTCATCACTTGGCCGTGCGTTGACCTGGGCGATATCCGGAGCATGTGCATTTCTTTGGCGTTGTTCACTTAACACCGAGGCACGAACTGTCTTGTACTTTGCAAGGTGCCGGATGCCCCGAATACTCATCAGTGAACGAGTAGGGTACCGCTTATGGAGCTCCTCATTGACAAAGGTATGCGGGCCCAGTTCCATTTCAAGGGTGGCCAGGAGTCTCATTTCCGATTGGGTCCACCTCCCGTACGAGACACGCGAGACCGCCGCATCCGGCCCCCCGGGCGCGGCACCCGACCGCACCGCCACAGGTGCCGGCGCCGACGCCACAGCCCCCGCGGTCGTGACCTGAAGTGCACCTCCCAAAGAGGGCATATGGGTGTTGTAGACAGTATGCAGGGTGGTATGCAGACTCACTCCGTTATTCAGAGTAGTAGAACTCGGAGACCCACTAGGGGAACTCCCGATTAGTCGTACGTCGACAGGCGGTGGCGATAGCCCCGCATTAGCCAAGGCCTCAGCCAAGGCTGAAACGTCGTCACCTGGAGTGACACATGAGATATTGCAACTGACAGGAGCCAGGTCAAGCCTAATTTCCTCACTGAGCACCTCTGCTGCCTCCGGATGTGCATCACCCAATTCGTTCTGTATATCGTCAACGACCCGCGAAGGCGGCATCAGCGCAGACGCCCCGGCCGAAAGGCCAGCAGCCGCACCCACGGGCCCGGACGCCGCGTCCCCGCGAGCACCCGCCCGGGATGGCTGTCTGCTTCTCGCATGTGCCCTCTTACACTTCGAGTGGTGAGAAGAAATCGTCTTCGAGGAGTGGGAGGTCTTCTGTCCACAAGCGTCACATCTCCAAATGAGGATTATGTCATGCAACTTATAATGTTCCTCAAGCTTGGGTCTCGACGACACTCGCTCATTGCAGAAATGACAGATCAAGTCACTGGGTGGATAGCTTGTTGTCCACTCTTCGATAGGCATGGTGGTGAGTTCGGTTTGTCGTCTAAAACGTTGACCAATCAGCGCAATTAGCAGACTGGTCTAAAAACAAGTACAACAAAGATTTTCGCTTTAGAAAACGGCTTTAATAGCCGTTGTGCGGTCCTGTTAGCCGGCAACTGCAGCCGTTACCAGGGGGCGCCACGTGGAGGCCGGACCGCACCGTGGCTCAGGCAAACACTTTGAAGAACACACCAGTCAATCGAATACAACCCTTCGAAAATCACAGCAGAAAGATACCTGAGCCCCACCCCCCACAAGAAAGAAAGAAAGAACACAATATTTCGTCCCACCGTTACACCGCACTTTGTGACTTTTCTTCTCTGATGCACGATTTCAATCTGAAGAAATTCTAGCAATGCGTGGAGTGGCGTTGATTTGGCTAAAAACTATCGTGTCCCCAAAAAAGGGGTAAAAGAAGAAACGTCATGGTTAAGCGAATGCCTTGGGGCCCGGCCTGCGAACAGGCCAGCGATGTTATGCCATTGGGCCCCAACGGTCTCCTCTTACCAAGACTGCAAGAAGAAACTATAAAAAAAAACTGGGGCTAAAACAGTCACTGTCTAAAACCAGACGCTAAAAAGTCCACAGTGAAATCGAGGACGCAGAAAATTCAGACCATCTTGTTGAAGCGCGAGAGGCATATCACACTCCCGAAGAGTGTTTTGGCAGCTAGCCATGCTGCGTCGCCTCGTGTAAGGCCGAGGAATTGGAAGGTTCGACGAGTGCTGGCGCAGGTGCCACCGCGGGCTCCAAAGCAGAGCCCGGCGACACTGACATTCTTATCAGGGAAGGAAGCCGATAAAACGGAATACTTTGCCACCTTCCCGTTGTTGACAACCTCAAGAGCCGCAGGGTTGGGATCCCAGACTACAGCCACGTCGAGGATGGCCACGGTGTCGCCCTTAGTGATGACGATGTCGGGCTTCAATCTTGTACCATCGACTGCCGTGTAGAGCTTATCTTGTTGGACGCTGATGGCAGGATCATATTTTTGCGCCAACCGGACGACCTGCTTGCATATAAAATTGTGTCTCTCGATCCTAGGAAAGTGAACCCGGCCGCATTCCTGCAGGATATGATACGCAGTTTCCTTCTTGTCCTTGCAGAATCTGCATAGCGTTGCGGTCGGGTCGAGAGATTTTATTAGAGTTTATTTGACAACGCTCTGGTCGGCCACAAATTCGTTCTGAGGCGAAGGGCCTTCATCCTATCGCTATCAGCCATGTAACGGCAGTCGGGTTGAAGCCACGTATTTCCTAGACGGTCGTGCAGGTGGGCGAACAATCCCTGGTTTTCATAATGTTGCATGGTTCTCAGGATCCAGCGCTTGCGAGCTTCTTGCAGGGCAGATGACAAATCGATCCGATTGGTGATGCCCGTCGGAACATCGAGGGCTCTCGAGAGCTTCACGACTTGCTCGTGGAGAGCCTCTTCAAGGATGGCGTCGATAAACGGATCGGACAAACGAGCCAGCCGGGCGAGGGCTTTAAGTTGACACGCCGCCGCCGTCCACTCGAGTTGTAAAATTCCGAGCCCCCCTTCTCCGGCTGGTAGGTGAATACGCATGTTGGGAAATGAGGGGGGCAAATGGCGAATTCTTTTGATGGCCATCCGCATCGCTTTGTCCATTTTCGTGGCATGTTGTAGCACGTTCAAGGCGTTTGACAAGATGTATAGGTAACGTGGAGTCACCAGCGATCCCAAGCATTTTATCCGCTGAAATGGCTTCAGCGCCGCTTTACGTATGGCCCAAGCGGTAGCCTCTGTAAGATCGTTTGTTGGTCTAGGCGGCTTGTTAACGTAGAATTGTAGGCCAAGATATGTCACCGGCAAGGATTTGTCTAGGGGCTTTACAAGCGCACCTGCGACTGAGAGTGGCGGCAGTGTGTATTCGAACCATTTCTTGACGCCACTGTAGCGCCACCCGAAATATTGGGTCTTGGCTGGGTTTAGTTGGAGATGTACCCCAGCCAAGTAGGCCTCGGTCTTCTGTGTAACAGCTCGTCATCCCTCGAGGCTGGATGACACTAACAGGACGTCATCGGCGAAGGCAAGACCTCCGGCATTCGCTTCAGCTACTTGGACACCCAGACCGCTATTATTCAATTCATGCAGCAGGGGATCAAGCACCACGTTAAATAGAAAGGGCGACAAAGGGTCGCCTTGCTTGATCCCCTGGCGGGTGGGAATGCGGCAGCCGTCGGTCTTGCCGTTCAAACAGAAGAACGTGGATGTCTGGGAGTATAAGGTCTTGACGAGTTCAACATAGAACTCAGGACATCCACGGCTTCGCAAGGTGGTGAATATGGCTTCGTGAGAAATGGTATCAAAGGCTTTTCTCACATCCAAGCTGGCCGCATACAGGCTACGTTTCTTCTTCTTCAAGTAGCGCATCACGCCTTGTAGAACCACAAGATTACAGCTGGTACTCCGATCATCTTGAAATCCGGCTTGTAGGGGATGAAAAGACGTGCTCTCGGACAAACGACTGAGCAAGATTTTGGAGAAGGCTCCGCATAAGATGGACGACATCGTGATGGGTCGCAGCTCCGCCGCAGTTTTTGGTGCCGGAACCTTCGGGATGAAGATTGTCTTAGATGTCTTCAATTCGTGGGGGACATCTTGATATTTCAAGAAGTTGTTAAAGACGTGCTGGAGAATAGCAATTGGAATCTTCCTCAGCTCGGGAGCCGTCACTCCGTCAGGACCGGAGCAACCTTATGATGCAGTCCCCCCACGGCATGTATGACCTCGCTTTGTGTAATGGGGCCCATAGCAACATTCATTGTTCCCGTAATTGCGTGGTCATCGGCGACTGGCTTCGACGTAGAAGAGGATAGTGGATCAAATAAATCTTGAACTTCCTGGAGCGACACCTTACTCGTACCGTCACACTGCTCCATCAATAACTCGTGAGCTAACACCTTCAGTCCCAGACGGTAGAGTCGATGGTGTTCTCTAAATCGCTCTCTACGCCTCGTATTGCGGCTTCCCTGAGCGGGTCGTCGGACAGGTCGATCTTGCTTGCCTCTGAAGGATTTTGACCGGACGTCGAAGTGACGGTAGATGGCCCTGAGATCATCCATACTGAGTGGTGCGTGGATTAGGTTGTGGCAAAGAGCATCATCCACTATTCCTGCCTCAGCGAAGTCCCTTTTTATATCACTGAAAGTGACCGGCAAAGCAATTTCCACGGCCGGATCGGGACGAGGAATAGCATGCGGTTGTGCAGCAACAGCCAAACACTCTTGAAGAATGGCTTTGTACTTCTTCTGATGGTGCATCATTCTGATGGCCATCAGAGATCGACTAGGGAAGAGACGAGCCAATTCTTGGTTGATAAAAGGATGATGTAATCTGTCTCGTTCCAACAGGGCCAGGGCCCGCATCTCGGTGTCTGTCCATCGACCGTATGGCACATACGAGCCTGTAGCCTCTGATAGATCGCCTTCACATCCTCTCGGTAAATGACTTTCAGAAGAGGGGGCACCCGCGCCAGAAGGCGCCGGCCCAGGAGAACCCAAGCCAGGCGGCCGGCCCGACGCCGGGCCGCCCGACGACTCCCCCGAGGTGGCACCAGCAGAACTGCCGTTATGGCAGAAATCAGTGTCTTCAGTGTTATCAGGCAGATATTGGTGAAGCACTACGGGAGCCCCGGAAAGGGAAGCCCCAACTGATGTTCGAATAACAGGGGTGGTCAAAGCCCCTTCGCTAGCCAGCGTTTCCGCCAGCTCGGAGATGTCATTGTCGAAAAAACTGAATCGCCCGTAGTAACGGGACCGACAATCTCCGCAGCTATAGCCTCCGCCAACAGGGAGACCTCCCGTGTCCCAAATGGTTCGTTCTGGCTATCAGCCTGGGACGTATTGGTAGTGCCGCCTGTGTGGGCCGAAGGAGAGACACCTTCTCCAGAAGCTGCCGAAAAGCCACCCGGGAGAGCCGGAGCCGCCACACCGCCCGTCCGACCGCCCGACACAGAACCCCCGCGCCGGCGACCGCCGGCGGGAGAGCCCCCCGTCCAACTGAGGTCTTCCTTTTGCATTTCGTATAATGCGAAGACAAAACTTTGCTTGACTCCGAAGTCTTATCTTGACAGTTGTCACATCTCCAGACAAGCACCATAGAATATGACGTATAGTGACGTTCGAGCTTGACTCTTGAAGACTCTCTGCCACCACAATGGTGGCAAACAAGATCTTCTGGTGGGTAGGATCTTTTACATCTCTGCGTATTTCTGTCATCCATGCTGCTCAAAACACTGAAAGTCCCCTCGACTTCTCTGTGAGAACGGGAAGAGCGTAGAACACTCTGTGTTTGAACAGAGAGCTCAGTAAAAAAAGTAAACACGCAAGTAGCGCTCTAACCCAGGTCAAAGGCCTCGTGCGGTCCGTTGGCCGGCTGCTGTTGCCGTTACCAGGGGGCGCCGCGTGGAGGCCGGACCGCACTGTGGCTCAGCTTAAGACACCTATATAGAAAGAACACACTATTTCCTCCCACCGTTACACCGCACTTTGTGACTTTTCTTCTCTGATGCACGATTTCAATCTGAAGAAATTCTAGCAATGCGTGGAGTGGCGTTGATTTGGCTAAAACCGAACTGTCCCCTAAAAGAAGGGGTAAAAAAGTAAAAGGCCAAGCCAGATGCTGCAGCCCCACGAGCGCAGAGCGCCGTGAAGGGGAGTGGGCTTTAGTTATCTGGCGATAGCCCAAGAAAAAAGTGTAAGTAAAACTAGCATAAAAGCAACTGACTTGGCGGAAAAAATATGAACGAGCTGAGCTCCCTACAGGGCAAGTAGAGACCGCCTAAACTTTTTTCACAAATCTGCTCAAGCAGATTAAACTGCCGATTAACGGTCGCGCAGCCAGCCAAGCAGTATCAGCAGTGGTGAGGCCAAGGTCAGCGCATACCTTTCTCGTAGAACTGCAGGTCATACCTCTGGCCCCAAAAACTATTCCTGATATCCTGACACTCTTGTATGGAAACAGCGTGGCCAACGCCCGGTATTTCTATTTCTCAATTTTCTCAACATTTTTTCTCTCCAGGTTGTGCACACTGGAGTCCCAGGCGATGGCCACGTCAAGGATGGCAACCTCGTTTCCATGCTCCACGATAATATCAGGTTTTAGGCGTGTGCCGGCTACCGTAAGAAACTTCTCACAGGTAATCTTCACGTGCGGGTTGTACTTATAAATGAGCCGGCACATCTGCTTTACAACGAAATTATGTCTTTCAATTCTGGGGCCGTGGATGCGCTCACAATATTGCAATATGTGACACGCCGCCTCTTCCGCCTCACGACAATGCTGGCACAGTCTGGCCGCTGGATCGGACGCGTGTTTGTTATGTAGCACGCGTGTGGGATAAAGGTCCGTCCTTAAACGGAGCGCCTTAATCTTGTCTCCCTCCTTCATGTAGCGGTTGTCGCAATGGAGCCACCTGTTTCCCACCGGGTCTTTTTGGTGGGCAAACAGTCCCTTGTTCTTGTACTGGTTCTTCATCTCAGACAGCCACTGCATACGAGCGTCATGTAGAGCCACCTCAAACTCTCTGGCTGCGGTTATCCCATCGGGAACATGTAAATATCTGCAAATAGCTGCCTTCTGATCCGTCAGAGCTGCGTTGAAGACCTCATCGACAAAAGGATTTTGCAGTCGTTGCAGTCGAGCAAGCGCTTTCAGCTGAACAGCTGGAGCAGTCCAGCGAAGGGCCAGTACCCCAAGACCTCCCTCCTTTCCAGGCAGATAGACGTGGGCGCTTTGGAATGAGGCCGGGAGATGGCATGTTTTCTTAACAAACTCTCTGTTGGTCTTGTCGGCTTTCTCACTCTGTCGCAGCACACCCAACGAATTAGATATTGTGTACAGCTGCTTAGGGATGATGAGCTCCCTGAAACATCGAATGCGTTGCAACGGTTTGAGGGCCGCTGTGGAGATGATCTTTATAGAAGCTGCAGCATCTGGATCGTTCACTTCCGGTCCTTTATTAATCAAGAAGTTGAGGCCCAGATACTTAACTGGCGTATTTCTGCACACAGGTTGGATATCATGGCCCATTACCTTGATGGGGGGAATCTTGTAATCGAACCAGCCACTTGCGCTCGGCCAAGACCATCCAAAAAACTGTGTTTTTGCTGGGTTCAATTGCAGACCAATGCGTTCCAGGTATTCTTCAGTCATTGCCACCAGCTTCTGCAAGGGAGAGTGATTCTCAGAGAGCAGTATGAGATCGTCCGCAAAGCCGATTGCTGCTGCGGAGTGCGAGCCCAGATGAAATCCCAGCCCCGAATCGTTCAGCTGGCGCAGTAAAGGGTCCAGGATGCAATTAAATAGAAATGGCGACAGGGGGTCGCCCTGCTTTATACCCTGACGGACACTTATAGAAGAACCGTCCGTTTCTCCATTGATCTGGAATATTGTAGTTGACCCTTGGTACAGCTCCCGCACCAAGTCAATGTATTCCGTTGGCATACCCCGTCCGTGCAGTGCAGCAAACAGGGCAAAGTGACTAATCATGTCAAAAGCTTTGCGAATATCTAAGCTTGCTGCATAAAGGTGTCGGTGGCTAGCCTTCGCAATCTTCATAATTTCTTGTAGTAGTAGAAGATTAGAGCTAGTACTCTTGTCTGACTCAGAGCCACTGTGGTGGTCATGGAACTTGGTAGCTCTAGTGAAACGGGCCAACAGCAAACGTGAGAGCAGGCGCACAAGGATTGAAGAGATCGTGATCGGCCGTAGATCCGAGGGCCCGCGCGAGGCTGCCTTCTTGGGAACGAATACTGTTCTGGAGGGCTTTAACACCTGAGGCACCTCTTGAAATCTTATAATGTTATTCATAAGCAAAACAAGAACAGACACTGGCACTTTGCGCAACATGGATACTGTCATTCCATCAGGCCCCGGAGCAGAGCTTAGGTTAAGTAGAGCGATAGCCTCTTCCACTTCAGCTTCGGCAAAAAGCCCATACTAAAGCCGCATCCTTGTGTTCGTGCTAGGCACTTCAACGTCCTTCTTAGATGGCGTAGAGAGGATGGGATCATAGAAACCATGTACTTGCTCCAGCGTGACCGTGTGGTCTTCAACGTCGGTCATTAATTGATGTAACAAGACTTTGGGGCCTTTATGGTACAGGCGTTGATGGTCCATATACCTCAGACGGCGTCTTTCTTTCTTGGATCGAGGAGCCTGAGTAATCCGTTCCTTACGCCGTCCCTTATGTCTCACAGCGCTAGATTGCTGTGGGAGGTATATTTGTAGTATCTTCTTGATGTCTTCGTACTGCACAGGTTGTGCCAGTAGCCTTCTACTGAGTGCCTCTGGTAGACCCACCTCCAACAAGTCCTCAGGTCTAGGCTCCTGAGCAGGGATGACTTCCTCAATATCATTTGGATCTTCTTGGGTCACATTGGCTCGTGCCCGACGTTCCTCTCGGAGAGAGGCTAAGACATTCTCATATTTCTGGAGGTGGCGTATGCCTCTGATGCTCGCCAGAGATCTTACTGTGTACCTCTTCGACAACTCATGGTTTATAAAAGGGTGGCGCCCAATCTGCAGCTCCAGGCCTGCCAACATCTTCATCCTTGACACGGTCCAGCGGCCGTAAGACACAGTCGCCGGGGCGGGACCCAGACCCACAGGACCGGCGCCCGAAGCACCAACCACCGGCGGCAAGGCCGAAGCAGCCCCCATCGCCCCCGCCTTAAGTGAAATAGCCTCAAACTCAGACGGTGAGAGCTGGCCCTGGCCGTCGTTGTGTTCGTTGGAGGAAACCTCCCTGTCGCTGCTACGACGACTGCCCTCATGCGGCTTCTGAATAGCAAGCACTATGGCCTCAGCCAAGGCTGATATGTCATGATCAGAAGTACTCTCGCCAGCGTGGGTGGACTAAGATGAGCAACCTTCACTTGGGCTGCGCAGCGATGATTCTCTTAAGCGCACAGGGCCGCTGACGGCTGCATTGTCGGGGAGCGATGAAGACAGAACAGCCCCGCCACCGGTACCAGAGCAACCGGTCGCCCCCCCTCCCCCCCCCCCCCGTCGGCCGCATCCGCAGGCGAGGGAGCGCCCTTCTTCTCGGCTGTTCTTTTGCACTTTGTAAAGCGCGAAGACAAGATCTTACTCGAGGCAGAGGTCTTCACCTTGCAGATTGTACACCTCCACATCAGGGCAACTGCATGACCTTGAGGACATCCCTCCATCACACCTGTGGCATGTCAACTCTTCGGGCGGGTAGTCCACTACCTATTCTTCCATCGCACTGCTGTGTATGGAGCTCAGCTCTTGGTCTAAAAGCGTGGGCGTCCCTGCTAACTGGGCAGTGAAGCCTAAAAGGCAATTAACACAAAATCGTTCACTTCTAGTACGGCTACTGCCGTTTGTGCGGTCCTGTTAGCCGGCTTTTCGGCCGTTACCAGGGGGCGCCACGTGGAGGCCGGACCGCACCGTGGCTCAGTCAAAACACTCAATAAGGCTTGGTTCACGAACTCGCACAAAAGAGAAACCAACGACTGAGCCACACCCCCCGGAAAGAACAACACAATATTTCCTCCCACCGTTACACCGCACTTTGTGACTTTTCTTCTCTGATGCACGATTTCACTCTGAAGAAATTCTAGCAATGCGTGGAGTGGCGTTGATTTGGCTATAACTCTTCTTTCCCCAAAGTGATGAGTTTCTGCTGAGTAACCTGAACCTGTGGGTCATGCTTGTTGACTAATCGGACGATCTGTTTACAAATAAAGTTGTGGCGTTCCACACGGGAGAGATGCACCCTCTCGCACTCCTGCAGAATATGATAGGAGGTTTCCGTTTTCTCTTTGCAAAACCTGCAGAGGGTGGCCATTTCATCCGTGCTATGCTTGTTTGACAGGGAACGCGTCGGAAACAGATTCGTCGGAAGCCGCAACGCCCGGATCCTATCACCATCCTTAATATGTCTGAAATCCGGGCGCAGCCACTGAGTCCCCACAGGCTCTCGACGATGACAGAAGAGACTCCCATTGTCGTACTGTCGGATTCGCCTATCGATCCAATCTCGTTTAGCAGATTTTAATGCCATATCAATGGCCTGCCTGTCTGAAACCCCCAAGGGCACTTCGAGGAAGCGATACAACTTTTCCTGTTCCTCTCTTAGTGCGTGGGATAACATCTCGTCCACAAAGGGGTCGGCCGTTCTCTACATTCTTGCGAATGCCTTAGCCTGAGCGGCGGCCGCCGTCCACTCCAACCAGAGGAGGCCCAGACCACCCTCCTTGCAGGGCAGATGAATATGCACATTAGGAAATGTCATTTGCAAATGCAGCAGTCTTTTGATTAAAATTCGTAGCGTCTTATCTCTGCGCACAGCCTCCGACCTCAGATTCAGCGCGTTTGACAATATGCACAAGTACCTAGAGGCCACGAGGGTGTCTATACAGCGGAGCCGCTGAAACGGCTTGAGGGATGCCGCAGAAATTATACGAGTTATCTTTTCCGTGAAATCATCATTTGCTCGAGGTGGTTTATTTACAAATAATTGAAGGCCTAGATTGCAGATTCGCGAACCAGGTTTTACAGGTGCGACCTTTACATCCGCAACGTGGATGGGTGGTATGTCATAATTAAACCATTTCCGGACTCCGTCCTAATGCCATCCGAAATACTGAGTCTTCTGCGGATTCAATGCGAGATGAACACCCGACAAATATTTCTCAACCTCTCGCAGAAGATGACGGAGTCCTTCGTAGCCACTGGAGGTCACAAGGATATCGTCTGCGAACGCTAGAATGGATGCGTTCTGCTCGCCAATCTGCATACCCAGGCCCGACCCGTTCAGCTGTTGTAAAGCGGGTCGAGAACCACATTGAATGGGAAGGGAGAGAGTGGATCCCCTTGCTTAATTCCACGGTGTACTATAACTCTGCGGCGATCCGTCACTCCGTTCATATAGTACTCTGTCGAGCAGCCGCTGTACAGATTCTGGATCATGTCAATGTAGAACCCCGGACATCCTCTTACTCGCAAAGCCTGAAAGATGGCCTCATGGCTAATAGTGTCAAACGCCTTGCGCGCATCAAGACTCGCTGCATAGAAACTCTTTTTCTTCTGCTTAGCGTATTTCATCATGCCCTGCAGGAGTAATAAGTTAGTGCTGGTACTGTGGTCGTCTTGAAAGCCTCCCTGGAGGTTGTGAAAGGCAGTGCTGACACTGAATCTCCGTAATAGTAGTTTGGATAAAAGTCTCGAAACCATCGAGGACATTGTAATTGGACGGAGATCACTTGCAGTTGCAGGGTTTGCCTTCTTGGGACTAAATATCGTCTTCGATCTTTTCAGTTGAAACGGAAGATTCTGGAACGCGAGACAGTTATTGAAAATGTGCAACCAGATCTTCGCTGGGACTTTCTGCAGTTCAAAGAGAGATAAACCGTCCGGGCCTGGAGCAGACTTAGGATTGGATGATTGCAGCACCCATTGGACCTCTTCCAAGGTGAACAACTCCACCGCCATATGACAAGTAGTTGTAGACGGGATCGCCTCGAGAACCGAACCTGAAGGTGCCGTAAAAAGAGGATCATATGCATCATGAATATCCTTGAGGCCTAATCCACTCGGGCCTTCTCCTTGAAGCAGAATGTTGTGGGCAAGTACCCTCGGGCCCAACCGATACAGCTTTTGGTGCTCATTGAACTGAGCCTTCTTTCTTGCTTTGCTGGTCGTGGGCTCAATTCTCTTCCTCTTCTGAGGCTTGGACCATTTCTTGGGTCGAGTCCGAGTAGCAGAGACTCCAAAATTGCTAAAGATTTCAAGAAGGTCTTCCATAGTCAATGGGACGCCAGCGACGTTAGCGTGAAGGGATTCACTGATAGGGCAAATGCAGATTTATTGAATGTATTACGAGATAGATACAACCATTGCAGTGCAAAGATACATTGATGTGAGGATAGATGGGATAAATTTATATAAAAACTAGAGGGCGCTTGTGAATTATTTAAAAGAGTAAAAATATAAAAGTGAATGATATTATATAATTAACAGGTACTTTCCTGTGGATGAAGTAAGGCTTATTACTTTGAAGTGAAGGTGTTAATTAAGATGGCATTAAGTATATACAGTGATAATTTTCCTGAAATACTCTGTGATCCTCTTCGGTGTCGTCTTCGGTGAAGTCTTTGCTTGGGGTGGTCTCGCTGAGGATGGTTGGTTGATGATGGGATTTGGAGATGAAAAGTGAAGATGGGTATGTGGGATGGATGTGATAGTTATAGAGATAGAGGTAGTTATTAATGTTGTTGGTGTTGTTTATGTTGTTTATGAAGGGATGTACCCCAAGAAATACTCATGCTGTGACGTGATGATACGTGAGACAGCAGTTTTGTTTATAGCGAAATTCTGGGGTACATCTGTGTTAAGGAGGTCTTTCTATATTGTTTATAGTGTTTGATATTGTGTTGACGAGATCTATGAGGAATGGGTGAAATTTTGATTCTTTGATTAATTGTGGATAAAAAGACTCGTCAAGTGAGTGATTGAGTTCCTGTTCTATTTTGTTAATAAAATCTTTTGTTATAGTGCATTGGTAGAGATAATGATCTAGATTTTTGGCTAAGTTTCCGCAGCTACATGGAGAATGATTGGTGAGGTTAATGGATTGAAAATAATATGGAAATCGTCCGTGGTTTGTTATTAATTGAATCAATTGAGGTTTAAGAGGGAAAAGGTATCCATCTAGGTTAGTTGTTGGCAACCATTGAAGTGTATATTTATGAGAAGATTTCCTGTGAGATTCCCATTTTTTATATTCAGATCTGTAAACGAGGGTTTTTATGCGATTTTTGTCAAGTTTTAAGGGGATGTAAGTTCCAGTAATGTATGTTCTTTTAATGATTTTGTTGAAATCTCTATGTGGGGGAGGATAGAGTTTTTGATGATAAATAAATGATATTGATTTAGCGGATAGTGTTTGAAGAAATTGTAACACCTGGGAAACCAGAGGATTTCTGGGGTGGTTAGAGTTAAATTCTTTAAGAATAGATATGTTTGTTAGGTGGATATTAATTTTTGTATCAATATTAGAGAAGTCGTTGGTGAACTGAATTGCGTATAGTGTAACTATAAGCGTGGTTTCGTGATTATTGGAGTCATTTGATGCGCGAAAGATTTTGCAAACTTTTTCATTGTGATGTGTATTTAAAATTATGTAAGCGGCACCGATGTGCTTGTTAAGTTGTTTGGATTGAATGTAAATTTCGTAGTTACCGAAAGGTTTAGAGTCAGAGTCAACATATGGAATTCGCATTTCTTTGGAAGGGTGGAATGCCCAGGGGTTTGGTGGGTAAAGCATATCTGCGGGGGTAATAAGTTTTTCATTGATAAAAGTGGGTTCTTCTAGGTACATGATGGATTGTATTTTTGTTTCGGCATTGATTTTATTAGTGATTGGAAGTGTATTGCAGAGAAGGGGTAGGGTTTCATTAGGGGTAGTTCGATAAGCCTTACTAATAGGAAGAAGAGGAATTCGTTGAATGGATTGAAGTTTTCTAAGCATGTGAGGATTATTGGTATTTTTCCACCATACGTTAGCTCCGTATAAAATAATTCGTTCTGTTGATTTCAAATATATCTGTCGTAGCACATTTTGATTTAATCCCCAATGTTGTCCAATGAATTTTTGGAGGTCTGCTGTCATGACGGTGACTTTTCATTTGACTTCGTCTAGGTGTTGTAGGAAGTTGTATTTGTTGTCATATGTAATACCAAGAATTTTGAGATATGATGTGAATGTTATTGATTCGTTATTTATTTGAGGGTTGGAGGCCTGTTTTGATATTTCTGTCCGTAAGGTATTATCAGGGCCTTGGTTTTGCTAGGATTGATGATTAATGTGACCTTTCTTGTAGGCCCAGGAATTAATAAGGTTTAGTGAATGATTAGCATTAACTTCTATTTCGCGTCGGGATGATCCAATAATGGTGAGTATTATATCATCAGCATAAGTTTGGAGTTGACAGTTAGGAGGTAGGTTTAAAGTGAATAAATCATTAATTAAAATGACCCAAAGTAGTGGACTTAACCTTGAGCCCTGGGGACATCCTTGCTTAATAGGGAAACTGAGCGTTTCGGAGGATGTTTGGAAAGTAACACTTCTCTTATGAAGGAAGTCTCGGATGAGTTTAAAGATGTAGTGAGGGCATTTTGTTTTTCTAAGCTGATCTAATATTACTTGGTGGTTGGCTGAGTCAAATGCAGCTTGAACATCTAAAGAGACTATGGTTACGTGTTTTTTTTTTTTCATTGTTTTGATTTATCAATTATATTCTTTAAGTTTCTTAGTGCTGTTGTAGTGGATTTGTTGTAAATGAATTCATGTTGGTTTGGATGAATAATGGCTTCTTTGTGTATGAAGTAATAAAGTCTCTTAAAGATAATTTTTTCAAAAATTCTGCTGATGATGGGTATGATGCCTAAGGATCTGTATGCATTAGCAATGTTGGCGGGTTTGTTGGGTTTACGAATAATAATTAATTTGGCATTTTTCCAATGATCTGGAAAGTATTCAAATTATATTATGGAGTTCAATAAGAGAGTGAGAAAGTTGGGGTGTCCATTGTGTAGAGCACGGAGAGATGGGAGATTGATATTATCTAGTCCTGGGGCTGTGTTTGTTTTAAATGAATTTAGAGTTTTATTTATTTCTTCTGAGCTGATTGGGGGGAATAGTTCGATTGCGGGAGGATTTTCTTAAAGTGGAGATACGGTATAGCTAATGGGGGTATGTAACATCCCTTTAATTATACATTTTATTGATTCGGAGAATGTTGCTGTAGTTCCATTGTCAGTCTGTAAATGAGGAACGATGCAATGTTGTTTTTGTTTATTTCTGTCAATTTTGTATGGGAGGGTAAAGGGGTTATTTGGGTTAACTTCTGAGCAAATTTGTTGGAAGTGGCTTGTTTCAGCATCAATTATAAGTTATTTATAGTTATTAAAGGCTTGGTAGAATATGATTTTATGTTGTTGCTTTAATTCGTCATTTTTTTCGTTTTGATATTTTCTACGTAGTTTTCTGATTTTAGTTCTTACATCAGTTAAGTTTTGGGACAACCAAGGGACTTGGCGGTGAGTACGATAAACAGTTTTTAAGGGTTTATTTCTGTAAGAGTGTAATTTATCGGAGAAGGTTTTTAGAGTGATTTTTAAGTTTGTTTTATTTCAGAAGTTAGAAATTTGGTTGAAGTAAGAGTCTTGTGTGATAAGTTGATTAAGTTGTAATTGACTGTTTTTTGCGAATTTTAGTTGTTTTTCTTTTTTGGGGGCGGAGGTGTTGAATTCAATAAATCTATGATCACTGAGAGAGATTATGTCTAAAACATTCCAGTGTCGGATTTTATGAGTAGTGTTAAGTGGAGTTATTGTAACATCTATCCAGGATCTGCGGTTATTTGATTCAAAGGTACGCAGTGAATAGGGTTGATTGATTGTAGATACATTGTTGGAGATGAGGAAGTCCAATAAAATGTCTCCTCTTTCGTCGTTAGAGTGACCCCATAGGGTAGATTTTGCGTTGAAGTCGCCTGTTATTATAAAAAAGAAGAGTTGGCTTGTTTGATAATATTTTCTAGATATTTTAGGGTGGTGTTGAAATTATTTTTAGGAGGGGCGTATACGTTGGCTATTAGGAGATCCTCTGTTTTGTGAGAGCATCTTATGAATACAATCTCTTCCGTTATTAAGATTGGAAAAATATCCCATAAGTCGTTGAAGATGACAATTTGAGTCTTAGCTTTTTCAATATTGCGTATGGAGTGGATTTTGAAAGCTGTTTCATCATAATGAAGTCCTTCGTACGGCTCTTGCAATAGAAGGAAATCTGTCTTGGGATTTAGAGCTGTGTTGAGGGCGTTGAGGTGAGCTGCTTGTGAGCGGCTGAGTTGAGCTGTAAGATGTTAAAGGAGCATGGAAATGATCGGAATAAAATATGACGGGAGAAGTAGAAATTATGATTCTGAGCCCTGTGATACATATTCGCACAAAAAGTTTGAGCGTAGCGCGCAATCCTGGAGCGCGAGGGAGCTTTGAATCTCGCGGCAGAAATGCCCCCTCACTCGGCTGTCAGCCGCTGACGTCATGTGACCGCGCCGTCTTTTTCTTTATTTTTTGCGATTTCTCCGGCGCGCGCTGGCAAGCCGACCGGGAAGGAAGCGTTGTTGCTCATCGGACGCCGTGCGAAGGACAGGTGATGAATTGAACACTCTTTAGGCGACACGTCTGCTCTTCTCGACGAAACGTTTTATGGAGTTGGAGGCTAAGTTCCTCGAGCTTCGATTTCGCCACACGAATGTACCGGAGGCTGGTAAGTGATGCTGCTAAGTGTGAACGAACATTCGGATTGAAATATAGTGCTTCTTCTTGTTTACAAATGCATAGTCATGAAGACGCGGCGCAGTGACCAGTGTTTTCACTTGAAGATGTTGCCGACCATCATGACTTCTCCGTGTTGTGGTCAACACTATGGGCTCTGAACCGCATGGACACTGGCATCTCTGAGGCGCAAGAGCGGACCGATGAACGCATAGCTGTGTAACATTGCGCTTACCATATCTTAGTGATACCAGGAGCGTAACGTCTCCACAAACACTACAACATGAATACCAAAATAAAGTTAGTAAAGTTCATCTGCTAGCGATCTGTGGGAAACCCCAAAATACATGGTCAAATAATCATTTTCTTTTTTGAATTGTCATACGCAGAATACAACACTGGCACATGGAATAAATCTCCAACTGACAGGAACGTATTTAGTCGTATCACATATATATATGCTGCACACACAGGCACAATACTGTTCGCTAATGAACGACACCTCAGGACAATCGGAACAGAAATCACAACCGCGTACGATCCACCTCAACCCGGGCCGTCACTGCAACACAGAGGCCTGGCTACACCTTTTACACTGCCCGCAGTCTTGTTTTATGCAAAACTTACGAGACAAATCATGTAAGAACGCAAGTGAATGTCAAACGCAAATAAATAGCAACAGCGTCTCAGACGGTAAGTTGCCACGATTCCTGAGCTAGCAGACGATTCTGGCGGGGAGCGGACGCTTCCGGCAGCCAATGAAGTGCTCGGACGCCTGACGTCACCACACGCCAGACTCGGCTTGGGGGAGACTGTCGCCGCGGAGCGCATTCTTCCAAACTAATTTTCTCAGGAAATTCGCGCTTTTCGAAGGAAATATTTTCCGTAACAGTTTATGAAGGTAGTATGTTCATATCAAGCGGTGAAAAAATATATGTTCCAAATGATTTCCATGCTCCTTTAACCATGGTGAGGGTGGAAAGAATTGAGATGCTTGATGTCCATGTGGGGGGGAGGAAAGGTGCCGAAGGACATGCCGAGGGATATTGCGTACTTCATCTAGGGAGAGTAGTTAATGCGTGACACAATGACCTCTTCCCAAAGCTTAAGGGAAGGACAGGCACTGGTCGCAAAGACGTGGTGCAGGTCATGCCTTGTCTTATATTTTAAGTTTGCCTGTTGGCAGCAAAGGCAGCGGACATGACCGACAGAAGCTCTACAGTCCTGTGCAGTGTGGAAGCTTCCGCACTTATAGCAGTTTCTGTTGGGTAGTTCTTTGCAGTTTTTGGTGTTGTGTCCAAAAGACATGCAATTATAGCACTTGCGAATTTCGATAGATTCCTCAATTGTGGCGCGAAGCCAACGAATGTAGACAGTTTGGCGATGCATGAGATCCCTGAAAACATCCGGGGGGGGGGGGGTCTCAACGATCCAAGTCTTTGTCTCTCGTTGTCTGAAGGCTGTCTTGACGATGAAGTTTTCTTTTGAGAGATTCAGATCATTTTTCTCATTGATTTCTTCAATGAGGTCCTCTTCGGATATGCTCGGGTCAGCTCCTGAGATTCTGATACGGGGGTTGTTGAGTTTACGGATTTCCGCAGTCATGAGCTTCCTTGTTTGTGATTCTTCTTCTATTGCAGCAGCGAGATCTTTTAAGCCTTGTTGATTTGGAGCCTTAACAAGGACGTCTCCTTTTGCGGTTCTTCTAAGTTCGACGTCGGTGAGACCGAACTGGGAGGGCTGGAAGTTCTGCTTTAGTGCTGCTTGGATGTCCTCTTTAGGGTTTTTGGTGTTTAGAAAAAGTGTGTGCTTACATTTAGGGCTATCCGTTTGCCTGCAGGCTTGGGCATAGGTACGAGAGTAATTGATAGCGGAAGATTGGTGCTGTTGGATGGAGGCTTCCTGAGTCTCGATGGACTCTTGAGCTAGTTGAAGTTTCTCTTGAAGAAGACGCTTCGTGAAGTCTGTTTCTTTGATTAACAGTTCGTAGTCGTCCATGATTGATCTTATTTCTTCAGAGATGCTTGAATCAAGGAGCTTGTGAATATCTCTAAATCTATTCCGAAGCTTCCTGAGCTTCTTTTCCAAACGTTTCTGTTCGCTCATTTCAGTTTCAAGAGGCTCCGTAGCCTGAGATTCATTCTCGGGGGGGGGGGGGGGGTCGGCGACCTTCAAGTCGATTTTCTGGCTTTCCGGTACGTCTTTCGAAGATTGGCCTTTCTGTCGCTTGCTTTCTTTTTCAGAGAGCTCGCCAGGGGGCCCAACATCGTTCGGCGGCATCCTGCTAGCCCAAATAGCGGTCCAACCAAGATGGTGGCGCCCAGCGCTCGTATCGAGCGTGGATTTTTAGATTTTTCTTGAAAACTAACATTCGGATTTTCAAAAATTTTTGTAGATTCATAAACCGGAATGGAAGAGCTATCGTTAGCCACCTAGATCATCGATGTAGGTGAAGTAGTTCAAAAGTTAGAAATCACATGTTTTGTGATTAGGGTTAGCAGGCCATCGTTGAATTTATGCAGATTATATGAAAATTAAGCGTCACCGATTACGAAAAACACTCACCGGGAGGTCTTGAGATGTTTACACACACATAATGAGTCTTTGAATCACAGAGAAAGGTCCAGAAACTACCAAACGAGGAGATTTTCACAGAGGAAGTGCAGGGGCGATCGTTGATCCATTCGTGTGCAGCACTCCCTACATTCGGGGCCACAGGCCCACAGTTCTGCGCATCAGCAGAGGTCGATCCGGTAGACACAAAGGCAGCGCCCGCCACCCCGCCAGGACAGGACACGGCCTGGGCCATCATCCCCGACTCCCCCGAGACACCGCCGCCTCCCTCGCTTGCAATCGCCACTTTTCTTCTGCATTTGGTGTGATGCGAGGAAATCACTTTACTGGAAGTAGCTGTTTTCACGTTGCAAATGCCGCATCTCCAGATAAGTCGAACTTGATGGTCGGCGTAGTGCAACTTAAGTTTTGGTCTTCACGTCAGCCGCACTCCACAGAGGTGGCACTCAAGGCTTGCAGGTGGGTATTTCACTGCCCACTCTTCCATCACTTTTTTTCTGGATCCGAAAACCCAACAACTCTGAGGATCTAAAAGCTCAGGCAAGAGCGTTGGACTCCTGCTAACTCACAGGGCCCAGATACAAGAGCTTTCAACAAGAAATTTCGCTCAGCCTAGACGGCCAAAGGCCGTGGGCGGTCCAGTTAGCCGGTGTTGCACCGTTACCAGGGGGGCCACGTGGAGGCCGGACCGCCCTGTGACTCGGCACGCCACACAAGGAAATAATCAATCAATGTAGCACAAGTAGCCAAAGGTTAGCAAAACGCTACAAGGAACTGCCGAGCCACTCCCCCCGAATACGTGGAGTGGCGTTGATTTGGCTACCGAAAGAACACAGTATTTCCTCCCACCGTTACAGCGCACTTTGTGACTTTTCTTCTCTGATGCACTATTTCAATCTGAAGACATTCGACAAATGCGTGGAGTGGCGTTGATTTGGCTAAAACTTAAATTCACCCACAAGGGGTTTAAAAACCAAGTCGGGGGTCTGCAGACCTCGCCGCGCGCAGCGTAGCGAGTTTAGTGGTCGCAGACCCAGACTTGGGGTTAAGACCATAAGAAAATATATGCATAAAATATGCACTATGCATAATAAGAATATACCAGGTTAAAACACTGCCCAACATCGGCTAAAACGAGTGGAGTGAGTAAGTTGCCTCACACAAACACAAAGAGGAGCCCCGAACTACCGAGCGGTCCCACGGGAACTCCCACCTCGCCCTCTGACAAAACCAGCAGGGAAGACAGCCTACGGTGACTGCTATGTAATGTGCCAAGAAGATAAAGGTGGTAGTATTTGCTACAACATACGAGGGGAACCTCAAAAAGCACCAGTATTTGCTGAAAACAGCAAATCGAGCGAAACCCCAGGGGAAAAACTCAACAGACGGCAGACCCCGCTACACCTTCCGAACAAAACGACTTAGGCAGATTAAACTTCCAACCAGGGCCCTGGCAGCCAGCCACGACACATCGGATTTAGAGAATCCGAGTTCCTCACATAACTTTCGCGTGGACAAGCAAACCAGTCCCCGGGCACCAAAGACCACCCCGACCGCTCTAAATTTCCTTCCTGTAAACAACTCTGTCAGACAGGAATATTTGGCTGATTTTTCACTGGCCTTTCTCTCAAGATTTTGAACTGACGAATCCCATGCGATTGCCACATCCACCACCACCACCTCATGCCCCCTGTCTAAAACAAGGTCTGGTTTGAGCCGGGCGCCAGCAACCGAATAGACCTTCTCCGCCGAAACAATGGTAGCTGGAGAGTACTTGGAGACAAGTCTATGGAATTGCTTAGCAATAAAATTGTGGCAATCGACTCTGGGGCCATGAACCCTTTCACCATACTGGAGGATGTGGCACGCAGTTTCTTCGGCCTCGTGACAGTGATGACAGAGTCTGGTCGAGGGGTCCCTAGCATGCTTATTAAAAAGAGAGCGTGTAGGATACACATGTGCTCTAAGTCGTAGGGCTTTAATTTTGTCGCCCTCCTTCATATACCCGCAGTCTGGGTGCAGCCGTCTGTTCCCCAAAATGTCTTTCTCAAAGGGAAATAAGTCTTTCTTTGCATAGGAGCCTTTTTTCTCACTAAACCACATTCTCCTACTATCATTCAGGGCCAGCTCAAGCTCCTTACCATGCACAATTCCATCGGGAACGCCAAGTACTGAGGACAGACGCGAGGCGTAACCTCCCAGCACCTCGTTGAAAATTTCATCAACAAAGAAATTCCCGAGGCGCCGCAGTCGACCCAACGACTTTAACTGGACTGCTGGCGCTGTCCACAGTATTGGCAAAAGACCCAGACCCCCCACCTTTACCACCAACCAAAGCAGGATGTTAGGGAAGGACCCTGGCAAGGGTAGTATCTTTTTATCAAAGGACCTGTGCCACTTATCAACTTTCTGAGACTGTGCCAGAACAGCCAAGGAGCTGGTCAGGAGGTACAACTGTCTTGATACAATAAGGTCTTTGTAACACTTCTAGAGCACTGCACGGGCCGGGGCCCCCGACCCGGCCCGACCCGGCCCGCGGGCCGGGCTGGGCTTGTTATTGGCTGTGTGCTCCGGGCCGGGCCGAGCCCGGGCCGACAAAATACGCCAGCACCACGGGCCGGGCCGGGCCCGGGCCGTTAAAATACGCCACCACCGCGGGCCGGGGCGGGCCCGAGCCGACAAATATGTTCCCGAGAGTCAGGCCCGGCCGGGCCACGCAGCTAATTCCACACATTGGAGATGCATTAGTTCATATCATCATGCGCTTGCGTCATTCCTGTGCATATTTTGCAAAGACAAGCAAAGGGTACTGCATTATGCATATGATTCGACCCTCTAGAACATTCTCCAAGCCACTTTACATTGCTCCTCACTCCTCACATATTTCACAATCACTTTGGCAAAGCTTGGTGAGAGGGATAGGGACTGGGAGAAGCAGTTTGTCGACAGCATGCTCTATCTCCGCAAAATCTTGACAGTGTAACGATAACGCCCCGTGCGTTCTGGATTTAATTTGGTCTCGTGCGGTTACGGTGTTAAACCGCCATCACTTGTATGTTTGTCTTCTCTCCTTATAAATTTACTTATAAATTTATTTGATAATCGCCAGAAATGCGTACGTCGCGGCTGGAAATACTAGGCCGGGATCTACTCGCCGGGTCACCGGGCCGGGCCGGGCCGGGCTCTATTTGCTTAGACGCCGGGCCGGGCCGGGCTGGGCTCTAGTCACTGGGTCACCGGGCCGGGCCGGGCCGGGCCGCATAAAAATATGAAGGTCCGGTCCCGGGTCGGGTCGGGCCATTTTTCGATGCGCCCGGGCCGGGTCGGGCCCGGAAAAGTCGGCCCGTGCAGTGCTCTAAACACTTCACCTTCTGTGATAGCTTCAACCCAGCATTGGCTAGTAGACGGGCAACAGAGTCACTGTACTTGTCTTCTAAAAGGGGACCACGACTAACAGACAGGGAGACCCCGAGGTACCGTACAACATCTCCTCTGCCGAATGCGTCGACCCGGGCTCCAGCAACCTCCACAGGTGGCGCGCTATAATCAAACCAACCGGATTCGCTGTTCCATCGCCAACAGAAATACTGGGTTTTCTTTGGGTTTAGCGCAAGGCCAACAGATCCCATATATTGCTCGACTATGTGCAATAACTTCGTTACAGCAGCATGGTTCTCCGAAAACACCAGTAAATCTTCGGCGAGTGCCATGGAAGCAGCCGAAGCTGCACCGACATGGTATCCGAACTGGGAGTTGTAAAGTTGGGCGAGCAGAGGGTCCATTACACAATGAAAAAGAAAAGGCGACAAGGGGTCACCCTGCTTAATCCCCTGCCGTACAGCGACTCTCCTCACAGCGACCGTCAGCGACCAGCGTACAGCGACCGTCAGTCCTGCCATTCAAGTGGAAGGTGGTAGTGTTACCTGTGTACAATTCTCTGACCAACTCCTGGAACAGCCTCGGCACGTCCTTGCCCTCAAGAGCTGCAAAGATGGCATTATGACTCAAAGTGTCAAAAGCCTTCCTAACATCCAAGCTTGCAACATATAGGGGCTTATGGGTCCAGTTGGAATGGAGCATGATGCCCTGAAGTAGCAGGAGATTGGAACTTGTGCTGCGATCACTTTCAAAGCCACTTTGACGATCATGGAAACGGTTCTCAGCCGAAAGGCGGGACAACAAAATCTTCGAGAACAATCTAAGGACCAATGGAGATATTGTAATGGGCCTGAAGTCAGAAGCTGACTCAGGCTTTGGAACCTTAGGTATGAAGATTGTTCGTGAATGCTTGAGCTCAGGTGGGACCGCAATAAACTTCATGAAATTATTCAACACACCAGCAAGGACGACCGCAGGAACCCGCTTGAGCAATTCAACTGTCATTCCATCAGGACCAGGAGACGTACCCAACTTAAACGAGCTCAATGCATCCCCCACTTCGGAATCACCTATAGAGCCGCAATATGCCCTAACCCTGCTACTAGACGTAGGCACAGAGACGCCAGTCTTAGAAGGAGAGGAGAAAAGTGGATCATATACAGAGTGAACATCAGCTAGCGTTACAGGGGAGCTAACCCCCTCAGCCTGGAGCTGGTGAACAAGGACCTTCGGCCCCATCCTATAAAGCCGCTGATATTCACGGTATCTCTCTCTCCTTTTAGCTGACTTCGTACTAGGCAGGGTCTTTTTAGTTGGGTTACTTCGTGGATACCTTGGTTGGGGGATAGCACCGAAAACTCGGTAGACCTCCTCTAGATCTGGATATTGTAATGGCCCTGACAAAATTCTCACTGCAAGGTCCCCTGGAAGCCCTGCCTTCTCCAGGTCCTCCACACTGAGCTCAATCATCTCGCCTTCAGACCTCGGACTTTGTTCCGTCACACTATGTTCCACACTCTGTTCTTGATTTGATGTAATATTCAACTGTTTGTATTTAGCTGAACGAGCAGCCGCCAGAATCTGTTTATATTTCTGCAAATGTCGAATACCCCTTATGCTCATGAGAGAGCGCGTGGGGTAACGCTTAGATAATTCTAAGTTTATGAATGGGTGTTTACCCAACTCAAGCTCCAGTTCCGCTAAAAGATTCATTTCAGCCTTAGTCCATCGACCATAAGACATCACAGGCCCGGCCTGCTCCGCCGCCCCCAGAGGGGCCAGCCCCGCCACGGACGGACCCGCTTCATCAGCACCACAGTCCCCAGGTTCCTCAGAATGCAAAGGAGGCATACTATTGCCTCGTTGCCATTCAATTGGCGGAGAGACTAGCGCTAGTGCAGTCTAGGCAAACAGGGCAGGGGGGGCAATATCCCTGTCCGCCAAAGCTCGAGCCAACTGGGGCTCGTTATCAACGCTCGTTGTCAAGGGGACGAACTCGTCAGCCACCTCCAAGGAGGGGCCAACTTCCGATCTCATTATTATCGGACTGAGAGATTTCTGCCCCGCTCTGCTCGATGCCTCCTCAGTGGGAGAGCACCTCTCGGCATGAGAAGATGGAACCGGCATAGCCGGACTTGAAACTTTCTGCTCCCTGCTTTTGCCTCCCCCAGCAGGAGAACAGTAGTCTGAAGTAGAACCAGGGACTGAAGTAGCCAAATCATCAGACCCGCCCGACGCGGCACAAGCCACCCCGGACCCGCCAGAAAGAACAGAATATTTGTTCAGAAAGAACACAATATTTCCTCCCACCGTTACAGCGCACTTTGTGACTGTTCTTCTCTGATGCACTATTTCAATCTGAAGAGATTCGACAAATGCGTGGAGTGGCGTTGATTTGTCTACTAAAACAACTTCCCCCGAACGAGGGTAAAACGCAATGCCCAAAGGAGCCCACGTTGTAACCCGACTCAAAGAGTCAGCGGTGGTCAGCCTAATGGGTTACAACGGTTCTCCTTCATGCGGGCAAGAAGGAAATCTTAAAACGAATAAGAGGTGAAAACACTCCAAGAAACAGAGGACACCGCTGAAATAAGCTGATCCAAAGAGACACCTAAGTGATCATAAAACGACAGAATAACAGCGAGGAAAACCTCTACACCTTACGATTAAAGCGAGATAGGCATATGAGACTACCCACCAGGACCGTCGAGGCTAACCAGGCAATGTCCGACCATGACATTCCTAGCGCCTTAAGAGATTTTCTTGTAGTCGTGCAGGTGCCACCACGCGCACCGAAGCAGAGGCCGGCCACTTGGACGGAACGGCCAGCAAAGGACGAAGCCAGACAAGAATATTTCTCGACCTTAGACCTGTTCACGTTTTCCAATGTGGAGGAGGTGGCATCCCATGCAACCGCAACGTCTAGCACAATGACATTGTTACCTTTTGACAGAACGAGATCGGGTTTCAGGCGCTTCCCGTCAACGGCAGTGATCAGTTTCTCTTGGGTCACCTGAACCTGTGGGTCGTACTTTTGCACCAACCGGACGACCTGTTTACAGATGTAATTATGTCGCTCCACGCGGGAGAGATGGACCCTCTCACACTCCTGCAAAATATGGGAGGAGGTCTCTTTCTTTTCTTTACAAAATCTGCAGAGGGTTGCCATCTCATCCGCGCAATGCTTATTCGACAAGGAGCACGTTGGGTACAGGTTCGTCCGCAGGCGCAAAGCCCGGATTCTATCTCCATCCTTAATATGTTTGCAATGCGGGCGCTGCCATTGGTTGCCCACAGGCTCACGGCGATGGGAGAATAAACCCCCGTTATCGTACTGCCGAATGTGCATGTTAACCCAATCTCGCTTGGCAGATTTTAACGCCATATCAATAGCCTGTCGATTGGAAATACCCAAAGGAATTCCGAGGAAACGAAATAATTTCTCCTGATCTTCCCTCAGCGCATGGGAGAGCACCTCCTCCACAAAGGGATCTGCCATCCTCTCCATTCGAGCAAAGGCCTTAGCCTGGACAGCTGCCCACAATATTTCACAATACACAGCAGAACACAATATTTCCTCCCACCGTTACAGCGCACTTTGTGACTTTTCTTCTCTGATGCACTATTTCAATCTGAAGAGATTCGACAAATGCGTGGAGTGTACAGTAAATCATTTTACACCTTTATTTGCTCAAAAAAGATGTATTCTTATAAAAACACAATTTTCTATTCCGCAAAGGGTGCAAGAAGAGGATTACTAAAGGAGTAATATCGACATACACCACGTTTTATCCAATGTCGATCATTAAGGGTGTAAATTGGGGTGTTGAAACAGGTGTTTGCCATCTGATACACCTTTTTTACACTCCATTTGAAGTGGGAATATGGTGTTAAAAATGGTGTTTTATTTCGTGAGAGAAAAATTATGCTGGTTTCACAGCTCCGCTCAGCAAGTAATCACATTATAGACGATAACCTGAGTTCAAAACACAGTATTTGACAGGGAGGGATGTTAGGAATTTAGCTGATATCTTTGACTCGCTGCAAGCGTGGGTGTTAAGAGGGCATACCAGCTCTCCGTCCCAATGCATTTCCTATGGAACAGTTTTTATGCTTTTTTATGCTTGTTCTCGGTAACCACCGCGCAGATTTTGACGCGGGTGGTTTCATCATAAAGAGGAAGACGAGATCAAATTATTTACGCTACAGGATTTCTCATATATGTTGTGTGTATTTTACGGCGACGTCACGAATTCGAAAAAAATACACAATTTTTCTCATCCCTCTTTGAACAGGTTTTATTAAACTTCTATAGCCATTTGGGGAAAAAACTTTTTATTTACTTTCTCTGGAATTATTTCAGGAATCGATAGACATCAAATTTATATGTCTACCACTTTCCGTTTTTATAAAAAAGCGTGAAACGTGAGAACGAATAAATACCGTCTCAGAGCCCCGTAAACCGCGTCATACTGTGTCGCCCTCTAGCCGTAGCACAGGAAAAACCGCGTAGAACACTTTGACCGTATCCATCCGCCGACCATGCGGCGCGCACGCGCACTGTAGTGCTCCCTCTCTCCTCTTTACTTTCATGGACAGCGGACTTATAGCATGGCGTTGGAGACCAGAACAAAAGCTTACTTAGCTGCTCGTAAAGGTATTATCGCCAGCCAGCATTTATGGGGGGGGGGGGGACGTTGGGTATACGAGCCAGCATTGTCGCGGCCCGTGTAAGAGACCACCGAGACCAATAAACCTCTTCTTTTTTCGATGCGCTTATAGAGAAGTGAGATGAGTTTATTAGCTTGACATGAAACGTCAATTTGCTCGATTTTGCCGTTTCGGGTTTGTGCTTACTCAGTCAACTGTCTCATAAGGCTGACGAGAATCTCTCGTATTTACGGTTAGTGGAAGGCCGACTTCACAAACATTCCACTAACGTTCAACAGGACTGCCCTGTAATGTTCGTAATGTTGAAACAGCCAGCAAGCGGATTACACACAGATAAATGTTTCTTAGGATAACGGTACTTAGAACTGCAGCTTTATTTGTTGTTTCTCTTTCTTTCATTTATTGATCGATTTATTTTTATTTTTATCTTGATTATTTTCTTTTTTTTTCATGAATGCTCCACGTGAACCAATAACAAAAATCGATCAAGCGGCCGCTGCACAATTATTTCCGCCCACGCAATGAGCAACAGTCTTTTCCCGAACCCAAATTCACGTTCGCGAAGCAAGGAAAACCAACGACAGCGACGGGGGAGGGGGATATATTTATTAGACGAAAACAAAAACAGGCTAAAGGTCAGCTAAACTGGACGTCGGCTTGCTATTCCGGAAACACATAAATAAATAAATAAACAAAATTAAGAAATATGAGATAAATGAAACGGACGCGACGGAACAGCACGTTCGTTAGTTGATTATAAGGTTAGTAAAAGTTCGGTGTTTGCGTTTTCATGCTACATCCACAGACGTAGGAAAGTGTGGGACAGTGGTTCCAATGCCAGCGCAAAGAACGCAGGTGTCGCTGAATATAGACGCCTGTGTCAAACCTAGATGCCAACGCGGTACCTCACGGGTACTTCTTTGAATAGGAAAAAATAACTAAATGAAAAGAAGTGATCTGTAATACGGATTGACATTGATTTGTTCATAGACAGCTGCTATATTGGTACAACCACAAAACGAAGGTCGTTAGGGTATGAAGCATGTTACTGAGTTCCCTATTTCTCCCTATTATTTTTTTCGTCAACATCAACATCAATTGAGTTCTAAGCAATGCGCATGTGTGGAGCAACGCGCATATTAATAAAATGTTAGGTGTACAGCAGATGTTTGTTTTTGTGTATTGTCAACAGACAGCACTTTGAAAATAGAAAAAAATCGCAATGCTGCGTCTGCATTCCGGGAAGTTATCTTTGTCGCTGCTTTGTTGTCACTTTTATCATTGGCTGCCTTCGCGCCATTCGTTGTCGTAAAGCCGTGTTGGCGCTTTCTTACTTATGCCCAGTCCAGCCGTGCTGCCAGGACGTTTTGCCTGGGTTTTCCCCGACGATCACATGCCGGTACGGTTTCCTTGGAAGTCGGCCTAGGACGCGCGCTGTTGCGTTGGTCGTGACGAGCGGCCCGCCCTCAGCGAGGCCAACTACGACGGCAAGCAGAATATGACACACACGACCAGCAGCTTTTTTACCTAATGCGCTTTTACCTTTTTACCTAATACTATATTATTTCGTGAATATTTTGAGATTTGGGGATTTCAACTTGTGGACCAACCTCGTCATTTAGAACTTGACTAATTTATTCTCTCACGACAGCAACTCTGTCCGTAACTTGTGAACATATCAAATCGTAAAACATCGTAATTTGACGAACTCTCACGAAAACAAAAATCATCATCTCTGTTTTTCATCATCTCATCATGTGTTTGTGTAAGAGTACTGGGGTAGGCAGTTCGACGTCGTCGAAACTCACATCCCCATTTTTTTCCTTATCACATCACATCACATCATGAAAACAAACAAACAAAAACATTCCGAGGATACGCCGCGAAATATGTGTTATGGAGTAGCGGATTCCAAAACTACATCGGTGCCATATTAGTTCACGACCGACATATCCTGAAGCCGCATATCCATCGAGCATTTACATCCAAAAGATCATCAAGTCCACCGTGCGGTTACATCCAACGTGTCGGTACATCCATACAGTGCCGTTATAGCCAACGAGCCGTTGCATCCAATGCGCCGTTGCGTCCACCGATGGACGTAACGGCGCGTTAGATGTAACGTCTCGTTGGACGTAGCGTACCCAGACCGGTTAGAGCCGGGTCCTAGGTTAGTTTCCAGGGTAGGTTAGTTTAGGCTTGTTTTTGACAGTTCACTGTCCACAGTCCATCGCATCTTCCTCATCACATTATAATTGGATATTCTGAAATCCTAAGCTGTTTGGAGAAGGATCGAAGACCGCTTGGTCGAAAGCCGTTCGATCGAAAGCCGGATGATCGACGCCGTTTATTCGAAAGACGTTTTTTCGAAGGGAGTTCGAAGGTCGCAGCGTGTCCTTAGCACCTCTTTTTCTATAACTTTTGACTCGAGCATATGGAGCGTGAGGCAATCAGTGTCCTCTCCTTTTTTGTTTGTTTGTTTGTTTGTTTCTTGCTTTTTTTTTTCAGCTAAAGAGGGGAGACCACTGGTTATTGGCAGACCTTTGTCATTCACGAACATCACAGCCGTTTCGGGTTTGCGCTTACTCAGTCAACTGTCTCATAAGGCTAACGAGAATCTCTCGTATTTACGGTTAGTGGAAGGCCGACTTCACAAACATTCCAGTAACGTTCAACAGGACTGCCCTGTAATGTTCGTAATGTTGAAACAGCCAGCAAGCGGATTACACACAGATAAATGTTTCTTAGGATAACGGTACTTAGAACTGCCGCTTTATTTGTTGTTTCTCTTTCTTTCTTTCTTTTATTGATCGATTTATTTTATTTTTATCTTTATTATTTTATTTATTTATTTTCATGAACGCTCCACGTGAACCAATAAGAAAAATCAATCAAGCGACCGCTGATAATTATTTCCGCCCACGCAATGAGCAACAGTCTTTTCCGGAACCCAAATTCACGTTCGAGTAGCAAGGAAAACCAACGACATCGACGGGGAAGGGGGATATATTTATTAGACGAAAAGGAAAAAAAAAAAAAACGGGCTAAAGGTCAGCCAAACGGGACGTCGACTTGCTATTCCAAAAATACATAAATAAATAAATAAATAAAATTAAGAAATAGGAGATAAATGAAACGGACGCGACGGAACAGCACGTTAGTTAGTTGATTATTAGGTTAGTAAAAGTTCGGTGTTTGCACTTTCATGTTCAGGTTAGTCTAAGTGGGCTTTGTCAGTTTCCGCGCAGATACAGCCAGATAACATTTATTTACAGTAGTTTATTTTGCAACGGGGACTTGGATCACGTTATTTTGAGATACGGCCAATTTTTCGAGACCGGTTCCCTAGATTTTCCATCTTTCGACAATCCTTGCTAGTTGCACGTTGGATGACCCAAAACCTGTACCCGTCTGTCTTTGGACGGCGAACAAAGGGAGGCCTTCTGAGGAAGATAAGGAAAAGCTCCGGGTCACTGGGGATTCTCCGCTGAACTAGTGTCTACGCTGAACGAAAGGTCTGGTGTAATGTGAAGTACCCTGTGAAAAGCAAGGAGTGTCTAAAAATATAGTACTGAAGTTTCCGGGTAATAATCAGAGCGTTATGAGACGGAAATCGTGCTCCGAGGCCTCGTCGCGCGTCAAGTTCCTTTCATTTTGTCTTGTCCATTTATACATAAAGATTGAGTTGAAGGAGTTATTCCGAAATCCTAAGCTGTTTGGAGAAGGCGTTTGATCGAAGACCGCTTGGTCGCAAGCCGTTCGATCGAAAGCCGGTTGATCGACGCCGTTTGTTCGAAAGACGTTTTTTTGAAGGGAGTTCGAAGCTCGCAGCTTGTCCTTAGCACCTCTTTTCCTGTAACTTTTGATTCGGACATATGGAGCATGACGCAATCAGTGTCCTCTCCTTTTTTGTTTGCTTCTTGCTTTTTTTTTCAGCTAAAGAGGGGAGACCACTGGTCATTTGCAGAAAGGTTTTATTGGTCATTCACGAACAGCACAGCCTTCTGGCTTTTTACTCTCTCCCATCCGAAAGGAAATAAAATTGAATAAAACTGAATTGAATTGAATAGAACAATGCGGAAGCATCACCCGTAGCTGTAGGACACATACCGAAGAAAATGTCTTCAAGTTCGGAGCAGCCAATAGCCTGTGCTTCTTCTGGGCACCCTTTTCATTGCTGGGATCCGAAATGGGATAGAGATATGTGCACGAAAGGCACTCGAAGTCTGAATGCTGAGAAGGAAATTTCGCCATAGTACAAAATACAGATATTGTATGAACATCCATATAAAACTTTAGTTCAGTCTTGTTTAGAGTATGCATCTGCTCCAAACGAAGCAATAAAAAAATCAATCAAACGACCGCTGCCGTTTCGATCAAACGGCTTTCGTTCTTGCGGAGACGATTTCTCCGGCGGACATTTTTCCCTGGGGACGGTTCTTCCTGGGGACATTTTTTCCGGGGAAGAAAATCTGACATCTCGGGCGAGCTTTGATTATATGAAACGACTTCTCCGTGACCGTTCCTTCATTTGGCAACTAGCGCTCATATTATATCTGGAAACCCCAATTTTGTAATTGCATCTGTGTTGCCCTTCAAGAATAGTGATTTTCCTCAAATACGCATAAATTTGGCTCACATGGTGTCCAGTTCTTCAGCTTTTCCACGACCGAATTTCACGTTTTCAAGTTTGGATTGAATTAACTGAGACCTCAGCATTCAACACAACGAAATCTGGAGTAAAAATTTACGCTTCAGAAATTATTCTAAAAAAAGAAAAGAAGGCATATATTATTATGTCCCACATAATAAGGAGGCCGAACTGTACTTTTTTGCCACACTCAAACAAGAACCTGTTATGTTGTCAGGTGACCATAGTTATATTTTTCTACAATGTGTCCTTTTATTTTTTGTCGAATCGTTCCTCTTGGCGTTCAGGAAAAAAAAAAAAGCTGTGTTGGGAATATCGCGACTCCCGCTGCAAGGCCTTGCCGCTCGACCTGCCCATATCTTTTTTGGTTGGTTTCTGTGTGTCGACCCGAAGCCTTTATCGCCCTTCACCTCCTTTGTACGGTTTTGCAAACTCGTACACCAGAAGAAAGGGAGTCCCCTGTCACTGGGGTTGTCGACTGACATCATTTTTCTGAGCGGGTGTAAGGTGAAAGAAAAAGAAGGGAGAATATGGAGGAAAGGAGCCTGGTCAAATATGTTACTGAAGTTTTCGGGTAATAATAAGAAGTCTGTTCTACGACGGAAATTTTAAAGTCTTTTGCACAAACGCCTTATAAATGAATTCAGATATATGATAATGCTTACTTACCAGAAATATACATATCAAAATGTCATTTTTGCATGAATAATAGAGTTATTATCAAGGTAAATTGCATGTTGTAAAAACATTTTTGGGACCCCTCATATAGGACCCCGGTTAGCGAATGCTGCCCTGTTGTACATTTCTCACACACAAAATATGGACTTTGTCGCAGGCAATGCTATGTACCTCGTATCCCCTCCCCTTCGACAATTTTCCTTTGGAATCGAAGTACAAACTAAAAAAAGCGCTACGGCAACTTTATCATAGGATGTAGTACCTTTATATGTTCATGTAAAGTCAAACTGTATGCCGCTGATTGCTTCAGGCCCAGTGCCACAAGCTTTTCCGCTTAGACGGGCCTGTTTTATTATATTTGTAGTTTGCTTTCTTGAGTAAAATTATTATTATTATTTTTTATTATTATTATGTAAGCGAGTACAGAAAAAAAAGGAATACCGTTTCGAGCAGATTTTCCAGACTGTCATTGTAAGCGCTGTGTGTAGGCAATGTTTATAGCCTAATTTACAGCCGCTGGTAGATCCAATTGAGAGCCTCCGAGATACCGGCATCCGTACCATCCGATCACACTTTACGTCGGCGTACAGTAAGTATGCACTAGTAAAACAATACGAAGAGCAACTAAAAATTCCATAATCAGTCAGTACAGGCGGTAGTGACTTGTGAAAACAATAATTGTAGCATGAATATATAAGAACAAAAAAAAAAAATAAAGTACTCATGTAGCAATAGGAGACAAGCGAAAAGAGTCTCGAATCGAACTGCGGACCTTTCGTGGTAAAGTCCGACACTTTACCACTCGACAAACAGCGCAGAGGGCGCGGGCCGCCTTAAACTCGCGAGGTCAACCATGCACAATGGGGATTATTTCGTGAGTCGGAGGCGAACGGCGTGATAAGGTAGGCGAGCGTGGCTCCATCTAGAATCGGGAAAATCATGAATCGGAGTTGCTCCCCGACTGGTATGGCCTCTTAATTGCAAAAGCGCATTCCCGTCACCGTTACAAACGTTTCCCGCCCCACCACATGTAACGAACGTGCCCCAACAAATTTTATGTCAGTATATGATCCATCCGACACGCCAATATAGGCTACTTAGGGTGCCTGTGGTCTCTTCAAGCCTCGGCACTCACGTTGGTCGCACAGTGTTACCAAGCTAACGAGGCGTGCATGCGACGCATTGCGCTCCGGTTTAGGTTCTACAATGGAACCACGGTTGGAAGTCTGCCGTGTTCATGGTGCTGCTTGCCATAGAAGCAAGGACGTCGAACTGTATGTGTCGGCCACTGGTCTCCGTATGCTGCCGCGGAAGATTCTATTACACTAGCTGTTTGCGAGGGAGTATTTGCTTGCAAACAATTCCATCATAAAAGGTGTTTTCAATAGAATACTCCCCTTTTAAGGGTGTTTTCGTTTTTAAACGCCCATTGTAACGGTGTTTTATTAGGAATACACTTAACTAAAGGGTGTATTAGAAAACACACATCATTTGAGTGTAAAGGCAACACCAAAAAGGTGTGCGCCATGGGACAAGCCATTTACACCAAAAAAGTGTTAAAAAGTTGTGGTAAAAACGTGTGGCGTTAATTTGGCTGAAACAAACTTGTACCCGCAAGCGCGTTAAAACCAAGTCGGGGATCTGCAGGCCTCGCCGCGCGGAGCGCCGCGAGCTTGGTGGCTTTAGACCCAGACTTGGGGTTAAGACCAATAAAACAACATAATAAGAACACAGATAAGAAACTTGCCCGGCAACAGGCTAAAAGGAGTGGAGCGTAGTACGCCTCAGGTTAAAATAACTAAACAACTCAAGCAAAGGAGTCCCGATCAAATCGAGCGAAACCACCGAGAACTCCACACCACTACCCTATGGCCAAAACCAACAGGGAACACAATATTTCCTCCCACCGTTACAGCGCACTTTGTGACTTTTCTTCTCTGATGCACTATTTTAATCTGAAGAGATTCGACAAATGCGTGGAGTGGCCTTGATTTGGCTAAAAACGGAAATGTCCCAAAAAAGGTAAAAGGGCGCTAAGACCAAGCGGATGCCTTGGGGCCCGGCCCTTTCCGGGCCAGCGATGACATGGCAAATGGGCCCCAATGGTCTCCTCTTAGCTAAGCTAAAAAGGAAACAGTAGAGGTAAATAAAACGTAAGTTAAAACTGTCCCGGCTTAAAATCCAAGGCTATAACTAACGTACACCAGAGGAAATCCTTAAATCATTTTATTAAACCTCGATAAACAGATCAAGCTACCAATAAGCGTCTTGGCCGCTAGCCAACCCAAATCGCTCCCCGTGAGGCCCAAGGCCTGCAGGGTCTTCCTTGTCCTACCGCAAGTTCCACCGCGCGCCCCGAAGCAGAGCCCGGCAACTTTAACCTTCTTGTCCGGAAAAGAAGCAGATAATATAGAATACTTTCCCACTTTGCCGCGGTTCACACTTTCCAGGGCGGCGGGGGAAGCGTCCCATGCTACCGCCACGTCGAGAATGAGGACCTCATCTCCATTGGTAATAACCATGTCAGGTTTGAGTCTCGTGCCATCAACGGCGGTCAGAACTCTCTTCTGCTGAACCGCAATAGAGGGGTTATACTCTTGGGCAAGTCTGACTATCTGTTTGGCCACGAAGTTGTGCCGCTCAATCCGGGGCAGGTGGACTTTGTCACATTCCTGTAAAATGTGATAAGCGGTTTCAGTCCTATTTTTACAAAACCTGCACTGCGTTGCCGCCGGATTGGATGACTGCTTGTTGAAAGGGCTCTTGTAGGATACAAGTTGGATCTGAGCCGGAGAGCGCGGATTCGATCACTTCCATGATGTCTTCCATAAATCGGCAGTCAGGAGAGAGCCACATGTTCCCCACGGGCTCCTTGGTATGGGAGAAGAGACCCATATTGTTGTAGTCCTGCATGGTTCTCGTGATGCGATCCTTCCTTGCTGCATGAATGGCGGCAGCCAGGTCTATTCGTCCAGTGTCTCCCGCAGGCACATTTAGCTCTTCTGATAACTTGAGGACCTGCTCGTTAAGGGCCTCCGCAAACACTGCGTCCACAAATGGGTCGGCCAGTCTGATCATTCGGGCCAACGCCTTAAGTTGGCAGGCTGCCGCGGTCCACTCTAACTGCATGAGGCCTAGGCCACCCTGTCTCGTTTGCAAGGTGAATATGAATGTTAGGGTAGGAAAGAGGAAGATGTAACAGCCTCTTTACGACCATCCTCAAGCACTTGTCTCTTCTCTTGGCCTCTCTCAGGACACTGAGAGCATTCGACAGGATATAGAGGAATCTTAGGAGGACCAGCATTTCCAAGCACCGTAGCCGCTGAAACGGCTTTAAGGCTGCGCCGCGTATGACTTGAATAGTAGCTTCGGTCATGTCGTTGGTAGGTCTGGGGGGCTTGTTCATATAAAGTTGTAGTCCCAGGTAGGTGATGGGTGACGTCTTATCCTTTGCTGAAACAGTGGTGCCAGCGATGGTGATGGGTGGTAAAACATAATGAAAGCACTTGCGAACACTACTGTAATGCCATCCGAAGTACTGAGTTTTTGCAGGGTTCAGATGGAGTTGAACCCTGTCGAAGTAAGCTTCAGCATCTCGTATGAGGGACCGAAGACCGTCGAAGCTAGACGACATTAGTAGCACATCGTCGGCGAAAACCATACGTCCTGCCTGGGAACCTCCCACCTGGACACCAACTCCCTTTTGATTGAGTTCTTGAAGTAAGGGATCCAAGACGACGTTAAAAAGAAAGGGCGATAGGGGGTCGGCCTGCTTGATCCCTTGCCTCGTCACAACGCGGCGCCCATCCGTCCTCCCATTCAAAAAGAAAGTAGAGGCATGGCCGTATAAATTCGGTATCAAGGTTATGTAGTATTCAGGGCATCCTCTTCCACGGAGGGTGGCGAAGATTGCCTCATGCGAGACCCTGTCGAACGTCTTCCTCACGTCCAAACTCGCAGCGAATAATCTCTTCTTATTCTTCTTAAAAAATTTCATCACTCCTTGGAGCAGCAGCAAATTTGTACTGGTACTTCGATCGTTCTGGAACCCGCCTTGCAACGGGTGGAAAGTGTTTCCTTGGGATAAGTGGCTTAACAGGATCTTGGAAAACACGCGGTAGAGTACCGACGACATGGTGATGGGTCGCAGATCGGATGCTGACCTCGGTGTTGATATCTTCGGAATAAAGGCAGTTCTTGACATCTTTAAGTCCTGTGGGACATCTTGGAACCGCAAGAAATTGTTCATGATACGCTTCAAGACCTTCACAGGAATCTTCCTGAGCTCCGAAGCAGTAATACCGTCAGGCCCCGAAACTACCCCATTGTTCATGCTGTCCATGGCTTGCACGACTTCGGCCTCCTCGATCGGGCCCAGTGGTACCTTCATCTTAGTCGTCGAATCAATCGTTCCCTGGACAGGACTTGACACCGAGGAGAACAGGGGACCGTAGAACTGATGGACTTCTTCGAGGTCGATGGGTGACGAGTCGTCGCACTGTTTCAACAAAAGTTCGTGTGCCAACACCCGTGGACCCAGACGATACAAACGTTGGTGCTCACGGAACTCCTCCTTTCGCCTGGCGTTCCGATTCAAATTATCAGGGTGGCGGACGGAGCGCCTAGGATTGCCCTGCTGCCGACGCTGTTGGCGCCTGAGCACTCCAAAATGCTTAAATACAGTCTCCAGGTCTTCCATCCGTAGAGGGACTTGGCCGATGTTATGGCTTAAAGCTTCATCAGTGAGCCCGACCGCTGCAAAATCCTCCCGGATATCCGAAGAAGTTGCTGATTGGACCAAATCTGACGACGGTTGGCTAGGATCCGGCTGGGCATAGTTTTGGGACGGTGCAGCGAGGCATTCTCGTAGTATTGACTTGTATTTTTGCTGATGGCGCATCATGCGAATTGCCATTAACGATCGACTCGGGAATCGCTGGGCCAACTCTTGGTTAATGAACAGATGATGCAGAAATTCTTTCTCGATCAGGGCCAAGGCACGCATCTCAATATCAGTCCATCGCCCATGAGATAAATAAGGTGTAAGCACCGTCAGGTGCGCCTCAGCGCCATCTTGGAAGGAAGGAGACGTCTGATGGGCGGGAACCGTCCCTGCAGGCGCCAGCCCAGGAGGCACCTCGACGAATGACTGCCCCGACGCCGGATCGCCATCCGACGAATCCCCAGCGGCCTCAGCAGGCTCACCCGCAGGGTGAGACATGGTTGCTCCAACATGACTAGGCTGATCACGATAGGCTGTCTGAGGAGTACACTGAAAAGAAACTCCGTCCAAATTCTGAGGAGGGGGAGGGGACAAGCCCTCCACCGCAGCCAAGCCTTCTGCTAGTGCAGAAATATCGTGTTGAGAAGTGGGGTCGTTGGAGGCTCTAGGCCCCCCTTCTGCAGCGACAATTTCCTCGGCTAACCGAGAAATATCGATTTCTGTCTGTGTCGCGCACCCACTCTGCCTTTGATCAGTAGCAGTCTGCGTCTGCGTGTAGAAACAAGGAGCGCCATCGTATAGATCGTCTGCTGAACCACCTCTGGAGGCCATGGAGGCAACCACGACGCCAGGGTCCCCGCCCAGCACGGAACCCGCGGCCCTGGCGCCAGCCGGAACAGAAGCCCTCCGGCCGTCGGAAGCTCGGCGTCTGCACTTCGTATAGTGCGACGACATGACTTTACTTGACTCAGCTGTCTTTTCATTGCATATGTCGCACTTCCATGTCAAGGTCAATCCATGAGAAACGTAGTGCTGCTCCAACTTTGGTCGAGATGACTCTGGCTTGCTGCATAGATGACAGATCAGGCCGTAGGGAGGGTAGGCAATCACCCACTTCTCCGTAATGCAGCTCTTGTTGAGATAGGATTCCTCTAGGTGCACAACGGTGGGAGGAGCGTGGTGCTCCCTGTCACGAACAGAGAGTTAAAAAAAAAGAAGCGAACACACAAATTTGTCGTTCACACCCAGGCCAAAGGCCTCGTGCGGTCCATTAGCCGGCTGCTGCTGCCGTTTCCAGGGGGCGCCACGAGGAGGCTGGACCGCACTGTGGCTCAGCTACTGACACCTAAAACGTTCTCAGGCACAACTGCTAAAAAAATCGTCCAGCACAAAAGACTAGCTGAGCCACACCCCCCAGAAGGAACACAATATTTCCTCCCACCGTTACACCGCACTTTGTGACTTTTCTTCTCTGATGCACTATTTCAGTCTGAAGAGATTCGACAAATGCGTGGAGTGGCGTTGATTTGGTTAAAACAAACTTGTACCCGCGAACGGGTTAAAACCAAGTCGGGGATGTGCAGGCCTAGCCGCGCGGAGTGCCGCGAGCTTAGTGGCTTTAGACCCAGACTTGGGGTTAAGACCGGTAAAAAAGAAACATAGTAAGACCACAGCTAAGAAACATGCCCAACAACAGGCTAAAACGAGTGGAGCATATTAAGCCTCGAATTAAAACAACAAAAAGCAGAAGAGTCCCGATCAAATCAAGCAAAACCACGGGAACTCCTCACCACTTCCCTATGGCAAAATCAGCAGGGAAAGATAACAGGGCAATATTTGCTACTTAAGAAAGTGTTCAGAAGGAGTATTTGCTACAAAATAGATGTTCAAGAGAAGATGTATTTGCTACAAGATGTTAATGGAGCAATCGAGCGAAGTTAACGCTGGATCTTAAAGTGTATTCAATACACTAAGCGTCGAAGATCTAGCAAAACCACAGGGAAAACCGATGGCCGACTCAGTCACACCTTCCGCACAAATCGACTCAGGCAGATCAAACTACCAACCAGGGCTCTGGCCGCCAACCACGCCACATCGGACCTCGAGAGCCCGAGCTCCTCGCATAACTTACGCATGGATTGGCAGTCCAGACCCCTGGCTCCGAGGACCGCCCCGACCGCTCTGAACTTTCTGCCCGGAAACAGCTGAGCCAAACAGGCATACTTATCAGATTTTTCCTTTGCCTTTTTCTCAAGATTGGCCACAGAAGAGTCCCACGCTATTGCCACATCCACCACCACTACCTCATGCCCCCTATCTAGTACAAGATCTGGCTTGAGTCGAGCACCGACAACTGAAAAGACTTTCTCCGCAGTGATAGTAGTATTTGGAGAATACTTAACAACAAGTCTTTGTAACTGCTTTGCAATAAAGTTGTGGCGCTCGACTCTGGGGCCGTGAACTCGCTCGTAGTACTGGAGGATGTGGCAAGGCGTCTCTTCGGCCTCATGACAATGATGACAGAGTCTAGCCGTGGGTCCTCAGCGTGTTTGTTGAACAACGATATTGTGGGAAAAATATCCGCCCTGAGCCGCAAGGCCTTGATCTTATCGCCTTCTTTCATGAACTGGCAATCTGGGTGCAACCATCGGTTCCCCAAGAGATCCCTCTTGAAAGCAAACAGATCCCCCTTTGCGCAGCTTCCTTTCTTGTCAGCGAACCACTTCCTCCTGCTCTCGTTCAGCGCCAGTTGCAACTCCTTCCCATGTACTATTCCGTCCGGAACACCCAGCACTGTGGACAGCCGCGAGGCGTAGCCTCCAAGCACCTCGTTGAAAATCTCGTCAACGAACACGTTACCGAGGCGCCGCAGTCTACCCAAAGACTTCAACTGGACTGCTGGAGCAGTCCACAGTACCGGCAAAAGCCCCATACCGCCACTCCTGTAAGGCAGCCAGAGCAAGACGTTAGGAAAGGACCCTGGCTAATGAGCTGTTTTCTTGACAACGGACCTGTGCCATTTATCAATCTTTTGCGACTGTGAAAGAACCGCCAGGGAGTTGGAAAGGAGGTACAACTGTCGTGATGCTACTAGGTCTTTGTAGCATTTTATCCTTTGAGACGGCTTCAACGATGCTTTCATTAATAACCGGGCCACAGAGTCGCTGTACTTGTCCTCATGCAGAGGACCCCTGCTGACAGATAAGGAGAACCCAAGGTACATGACAACACCTCCTCTTCCCAACGCATCCACCCGTGCTCCTGCAATTTCCACAGGTGGTGCACCGTAGTCGAACCAGCCGGTTTCGCTGTTCCATCGCCAACCGAAATACTGGGTTCTCCGAGGGTTTAACGTCAGACCAACTGACTTCATGTAGGTTTCAACCATCTGCAGCAGCTTCGTTAAAGCAGTATGGTTCTCGGAAAACACCAGCAAATCATCAGCGAAGGCCATGTAGGCAGCCGCGGCTGCTCCAGCGTGATACCCAAACTCGGACTGGTTCAGTTGGGCAATGAGAGGGTCCAAAACACAGTTGAAGAGAAAAGGTGACAAGGGGTCTCCTTGCTTTATTCCCTGCCGTACAACGACTCTAGCACCGTCGTTTCTGCCGTTCAAGTGAAAGATGGTCGTGTTACCAGTGTACAACTCCTTAATCAACTCCGGGTACAGTCGCGGCACGTCCTTGCCCTCAAGGGCTGAGAAAATGGCGTTATGACTCAGAGGGCCAAAAGCCTTCCTAGCGTCTAAGCTCGCCACATACAGGGGCTTGTGTGTTCTTTTGGAGTGCAGCATCATACCCTGAAGAAGCAGAAGGTTGGAGCTCGTGCTCCGGTCATTCTCAAACCCACTCTGTAAATCGTGAAAACAATTTTCAGCCGAAAGGCGGGATAATAAGATTTTGGAGAACAGCCTAAGGACCAAAGGGTGAAATCGTGATAGGCCTGAAGTCGGAAGCCGACTCAGGCCTTGGCACCTTTGGGATAAAGGTCGTTCTTGAATGTTTGAGCTCAGGTAGAACGACCACAAACATCATGAAATTGTTAAGCACAGAGGCAAGGACAACCGCGGGGACCCGCTTCAACAATTCCACTGTCACTCCATCTGGACCAGGAGATGTGCCCATCTTAAAGGAGCTCAACGCCTCCCCAACTTCTGAATCGGCAACAAGGCCGCAGTACGCCTTAACCTTACATCTAGACAAAGGCACCGAAACGCTGGTTTTAGAAGGAGAAGAGAAGAGTGGGTCATAAGTGGAGTGAACATCGCTAACGTGACAGGGGAACTCACCCCCTCAGCTTGAAGCTGAGTGAACCAGGACCTTCGGCCCCATTTTGTAGAGACGCTGATGTTCACGGTATCTCTCTCTCCTTCTTGCTGCCTTCGTACTAGGCTGGGCTTTTTAGTGGGCTTATTACGTTGTTGTTTTTGTTGGGGAAAGGCATTGAAGACCCGATAGAGCCTCTCCACGTCAGTATATTGCAATGGTCCAGACAGAACCCTTTCAGCGGGGTCCCGCGGCAGTCCCGCTCTTTCAAGGTCTTCCACACTGAACTCAGCAACTTCGCCTTCTGACCTGATACTATGTTCAGACACACATTGCTCTTGATTCAAGTTGTCCTGCACCTCCTTGTAACGAGCTGACCGTGCAGCCGCTAGTATTTGTTTATACTTTTGAAGATGTCGTATACCCCTGATGCTCATAAGCGAGCAAGTGGGGTAACGCTTGGTAAGTTCAAGATTGATGAAAGGATGTTTGCCCAAATCTAGCCAACGATCTTAGTCCAACGACCATAAGACACAGAAGGCCTCCCCGGCTCCGCCGCATCCGGAGGGGCCACCACCACACCTTGCGGACCCGACTCGTCAGCTTCGCAGTCCCCAGACCGCCAGAATGAAAAGACTGAGAATATTGAGGTTGTATGTTACCTCTTTCCCACTCTATTGGTGCAGGGACCAATCCAGGAGCTGTCTCGGCAAAAAGAGGAGGGGGGGGGCAATACCCCTGTCCGCCAATAATTGAGCCAACTGTGACTCGCTCCGTTGTCATAGGGGTATAAGGCGCGTCGGCCACTACCTGAAGAGAAGGACCGACTTCCGGCATAGCCGGACTTAAAGCAACCTGCCCCGTAGTGTTCGATGCCTCCCCAAGGGGAGAACATATCTCGCCGCTTGATTGTGGAGCCGGCAAAGCCGGACTTAAGACACTCTGCTCCCTGAATTTCTCGACTTGAACTGGGGACTGCAGCCGCCAACTCGCCAGACCCACCAGACGCGGCGCAAGCCGCCCCGGACGCGCCCGAGCCAGAGGGGTCTGCCTGGGACCTCAACTTCCATTTGCATTTAGTGTGGTGTGATGATATTGTTTTGCTTGAATTGGATGTTTTATTCAGGCACCACACTTCCATACGAGCCTTGTGTTGTGTGTAAGAAGGTAGTGGCTCTCAAGTTTGGGTCGTGATGACACAGGAAGGTCACAGAAGTGACAAGAAAGACTATCTTGTGGTTGATAGATGGTAACCCATTCATGGACCGCCATCCTCAGGTAAAAGAGACACGCTCACACTTAACGGAGCAGGTGTAGGCCCCTGTGCGATGCAACAGGGAGACCCAAAAAGAAGAATACACAGTCTTCACCCGCGCCAGGCCGAAGGCCTGCGCTCCCCACTTGGCCGGCTATGCAAAAAGCAGAGCCGTTACCACCCGGCACCACGAGGAGGTGGGGGAGCATTTGTGACACACCGTACACAGCAATTCGCAAGGACACAAAGAAGAAGCAGCGAAAAAGGTGTGCCACGCCGGGAGTAAGAACACAATATTTCCTCCCACCGTTACACCGCACTTTGTGACTTTTCTTCTCTGATGCACGATTTGAATCATGAGAAATTCCACCAATGAGTGGAGTGGCGTTGATTTGGCTAAAACCGAACTGTCGCCTAAAAGAAGGGGTAAAAAAAGTAAAAGGCCAAGCCAGACGCTGCAGCACCGCGAGCGCAGTGCGCCGTGAAGGGGAGTGGGCTTTAGGTATCTGGTGATAGCCCAATAAAAAAGTGTAAGTAAAACTAGCATAAAATCAACTGACTTGGCGAGAAATATAAACGAGCTGAACTTCCTACAGGGCAAGCAGAGACCGCCTAAACTTTTTTCACAAATCTGCTCAAGCAGATTAAACTGCCGACCAACGTTCGCGCAGCCAGCCAAGCAGTATCAGCAGTGGTGAGGCCAAGGTCAGCGCATACCTTTCTTGTAGAACTGCAGGTCACCCCTCTGGCCCCAAAAACTATTCCTGATATCCTGACACTCTTGTCTAGAAACAGCGTGGCCAACGCCCGGTATTTCTCAATTTTCTCAACATTTTTCCTCTCCAGGTTGTGCACACTGGAGTCCCAGGCGATGGCCACGTCAAGGATGGCAACCTCGTTTCCACGCTCCACGATAATATCAGGTTTTAGGCGTGTGCCGGCTACCGTAAGAAACTTCTCACAGGTAATCTTCACGTCCGGGTTGTACTGTACTTAGAAATGAGCCGGCTACCAAATTATGCCTTTCAATTCTGGGGCCGTGGATGCGCTCACAATATTGCTGAATGTGACACGCCAACTCTTGCGCCTCACCACAATGCTGGCACAGTCTGGCCGCTGGATCGGCCGCGTGTTTGTTATGTAGCACGCGTGTGGGATAAAGGTCCGTCCTTAAACGGAGCGCCTTAATCTTGTCTCCCTCCTTCATGTAGCGGTTGTCGCAATGGAGCCACCTGTTTCCCACCGGGTCTTTTTGGTGGGCAAACAGTCCCTTGTTCTTGTACTGGTTCTTCATCTCAGACAGCCACTGCATACGAGCGTCATGTAGAGCCACCTCCAACTCTCTGGCTGCGGTTATCCCATCGGGAACATGTAAATATCTGCAAATAGCTGCCTTCTGATCCGTCAGAGCTGCGTTGAAGACCTCATCGACAAAAGGATTTTGCAGTCGTTGCAGTCGAGCAAGCGCTTTCAGCTGAACAGCTGGAGCAGTCCAGCGAAGGGCCAGTACCCCAAGACCTCCCTCCTTTCCAGGCAGGTAGACGTGGGTGCTTGGGAACGAAGCCGGGAGATGGCGTGTTTTCTTAACAAACTCTCTGTTGGTCTTGTCGGCTTTCTCACTCTGTCACAGCACACCAAACGAATTAGATATTGTGTACAGCTGTTTAGGGATGATGAGCTCCCGGAAACATCGAATGCGTTGGAACGGCTTGAGGGCCGCTGTGGAGATGATCTTTGTAGAAGCTGCGGCATCTGGATCATTCACTTGCGGTCCTTTATTAATAAAGAAGTTGAGGCCCAGATACTTGATTGGCGTATTTCTGCCCACAGGTTGGATATCATGGCCCATTACCTTGATGGGGGGAATCTTGTAATCGAACCAGCCACTTGCGCTCGGCCAAGACCATCCAAAAAACTGTGTCTTTGCTGGGTCCAATTACAGACCAATGCGTTCCAGGTATTCTTCAGTCATTGCCACCAGCTTCTGCAAGGCAGAGTGATTTTGAGAAAGCAGTATGAGATCGTCCGCAAAGCCGATTGCGGCTGTGGAGTGTGAGCCCAGATGAAATTCCAGTCCCGAATCGTTCAGCTGGCGCAGTAAAGGGTCCAGGATACAATTAAATAAAAATGGCGACAGGGGGTCGCCCTGCTTTATTCCCTGACGGACACTTATAGAAGAACCGTCCGTTTCTCGATTGATCTGGAAAGTTGTAGTTGACCCTTGGTAGAGCTCCCGCACCAAGTGAATGTATTCCGGTGGCATACAACGCCCGTGCAGTGCGGCAAACTGGGCAAAGTGACTAATCATCTCAAAGGTTTTGCGAATATCTAAGATAGCCGCATAAAGGTGTCGGTGGGTAGCCTTCGCAATCTTCATAATTCCTTGTAGTAGTAGCAGATTATAGCTTGTACTCTCTTCTGACTCAAAGCCGCTCTGGTGGTCATGAAACTTGGTAGCTCTAGTGAAACGGGCCAACAGCAAACGTGACAGCAGGCGCACAAGGATTGAAGAGATCGTGATCGGCCGTAGATCCGAGGGCCCGCGCGGGGCGGCCTTCCTGGGAACGAATACTGTTCTAGAGGCACCGCTTGAAACTTTATAATGTTATTCATGAGTAAAGCAAGAACAAACACTGGCACTTTGCGCAACATGGAGACCGTCATTCCATCTGGCCCCGGAGCAGAGCTTAGGTTGAGTAGAGCGATTGCCTCTTCCGCTTCTGCGTCGGCAAAAGGCCCATACTGACGCCGCATGCTAGGTGTTGCTGGTCACACGGTCATGCTAGGCACTTCAACGTCCTTCTCAGATGGCGTAGAGAGGATGGGATCATAGAACCCATGTACTTCCTCCAGCATGACCGTGTGATCTTCAACGTCGGTCATTAATTGATGTAACAAGTCTTTAGGGCCTTTATGGTACAGGCGTTGATGCTCCAAGTACTTCAGACGGCGTCTTTCTTTCTTTGATCGAGGAGCCTGCGTAATCCGCTCCTTACGCCGTCCCTTATGTCACACAGCGTTAGATTGCTGTGGGAGGTATATTCGTAGTATCTCCTTAATGTCTTCGTACTGCACACGATGTGCCAGTAGCCTTCTACTGAGTGCCTCTGGTAGACCCACCTCCAACAAGTCCTCAGGTCTAAGCTCTTGAGCAGGGATGACCTCCTCCTCAATATCATTTGGATCTTCGTGAGTCACGTTGGTTCGTGCCCGACGTTCCTCTCAGAGAGAGGCTAAGATGTTCGTGTATTTCTGGAGGGTGCGTATGCCTCTGATGCTCGCAAGAGATCTTACTGTATATCTCTTCGACAACTCATAGTTTATAAAAGGGTGGCGCCCAATCTGCAGCTCCAGGCCAGCCAACATCTTCATCTCTGACACGGTCCACCGGCCGTAAGACATAGTCGCCGGGGCGGGACGCAGACCCACAGGACCGGCGCCCGAAGCACCAATCATCGGCGGCAAGGCCGAAGCAGCCCCCACCGCCCCCGCCGTAAGTGAAATAGCCTCAACCTCAGATGGTGAGAGCTGGCCCTGGCCGTCGTTGTGTTCGTTGGAGGAAACCTCCCTCTCGCTGCTACGACGACTGCCCCCATGCGGCTCCTGAATAGCAAGCACTATGGCCTCAGCCAAGGCTGATATGTCATGATCAGAAGTACTCTCGCCAGCATGGGTGGACTGAGAGGAGCAACCTTCACTTGGGCTGCGCAGCGATGATACTATTAAGCGCACAGGGCCGCCGACCTGGCTAATGAGCTGTTTTCTTGACAACGGACCTGTGCCATTTATCAATCTTTTGCGACTGTGAAGAACCGCCAGGGAGTTGGAAAGGAGGTACAACTGTCGTGATACTACTAGGTCTTTGTAGCATTTTATCCTTTGAGACGGCTTCAACGATGCTTTCATTAATAACCGGGCCACAGAGTCGCTGTACTTGTCCTCATGCAGAGGACCCCTGCTGACAGATAAGGAGAACCCAAGGTACATGACAACACCTCCCCTTCCCAAAGCATCCACCCGTGCTCCTGCAATTTCCACAGGTGGTGCACCGTAGTCGAACCAGCCGGTTTCGCTGTTCCATCGCCAACCGAAATACTGGGTTTTCCGAGGGTTTAACGTCAGACCAACTGACTTCATGTAGGTTTCAACCATCTGCAGCAGCTTCGTTAAAGCAGTATGGTTCTCGGAAAACACCAGCAAATCGTCAGCGAAGGCCATGTAGGCAGCCGCGGCTGCTCCAGCGTGATACCCAAACTCGGACTGGTTCAGTTGGGCAATGAGAGGGTCCAAAACACAGTTGAAGAGAAAAGGTGACAAGGGGTCTCCTTGCTTTATTCCCTGCCGTACAACGACTCTAGCACCGTCGTTTCTGCCGTTCAAGTGAAAGGTGGTCGTGTTACCAGTGTACAAGTCCTTAATCAACTCCGGGTACAGTCGCGGCACGTCCTTGCCCTCAAGGGCTGAGAAAATGGCGTTATGACTCAGAGGGCCAAAAGCCTTCCTAGCCTCTAAGCTCGCCACATACAGGGGCTTGTGTGTTCTTTTGGAGTGCAGCATCATACCCTGAAGAAGCAGAAGGTTGGAGCTCGTGCTCCGGTCATTCTCAAACCCACTCTGTAAATCGTGAAAACAATTTTCAGCCGAAAGGCGAGATAATAAGATTTTGGAGAACAGCCTAAGGACCAAGGGTGAAATCGTGATAGGCCTGAAGTCGGAAGCCGACTCAGGCCTTGGCACCTTTGGGATAAAGGTCGTTCTTGAATGTTTGAGCTCAGGTGGAACGACCACAAACATCATGAAATTGTTAAGCACAGAGGCAAGGACAACCGCGGGGACCCGCTTCAACAATTCCACTGTCACTCCATCTGGACCAGGAGATGTGCCCATCTTAAAGGAGCTCAACGCCTCCCCAACTTCTGAATCGGCAACAAGGCCGCAGTACGCCTTAACCTTACATCTAGACAAAGGCACCGAAACGCTGGTTTTAGAAGGAGAAGAGAAGAGTGGGTCATAAGTGGAGTGAACATCGCTAACGTGACAGGGGAACTCACCCCCTCAGCTTGAAGCTGGTGAACCAGGACCTTCGGCCCCATTTTGTAGAGACGCTGATGTTCACGGTATCTCTCTCTCCTTCTTGCTGCCTTCGTACTAGGCTGGGCTTTTTAGTGGGCTTATTACGTTGTTGTTTTTGTTGGGGAAAGGCATTGAAGACCCGATAGAGCCTCTCCACGTCAGTATATTGCAATGGTCCAGACAGAACCCTTTCAGCGAGGTCCCGCGGCAGTCCCGCTCTTTCAAGGTCTTCCACACTGAACTCAGCAACTTCGCCTTCTGACCTCATACTATGTTCAGACACACATTGCTCTTGATTCAAGTTGTCCTGCACCTCCTTGTAACGAGCTGACCGTGCAGCCGCTAGTATTTGTTTATACTTTTGAAAATGTCCTATACCCCTGATGCTCATAAGCGAGCAAGTGGGGTAACGCTTGGTAAGTTCAAGATTGATGAAAGGATGTTTGCCCAAATCTAGCCAACGATCTTAGTCCAACGACCATAAGACATAGAAGGCCTCCCCGGCTCCGCCGCAACCGGAGGGGCCACCACCACCCCTTGCGGACCCGACTCGTCAGCTTCGCAGTCCCCAGAACCGCCAGAATGAAAAGACTGAGAATATTGAGGTTGTATGTTACCTCTTTTCCACTCTATTGGTGCAGAGACCAATCCAGGAGCTGTCTCGGCAAAAAGAGGAGGGGGGGGGGCAATACCCCTGTCCGCCAATAATTGAGCCAACTGTGACTCGCTCCTTGTCATAGGGGTATAAGGCGCGTCGGCCACTACCTGAAGAGAAGGACCGACTTCCGGCATAGCCGGACTTAAAGCAACCTGCCCCGTAGTGTTCGATGCCTCCCCAAGGGGAGAACATATCTCGCCGCTTGATTGTGGAGCCGGCAAAGCCGGACTTAAGACACTCTGCTCCCTGAATTTCTCGACTTGAACTGGGGACTGCAGCCGCCAACTCGCCAGACCCACCAAACGCGGCGCAAGCCGCCCCGGACGCGCCCGAGCCAGAGGGGTCTGCCTGGGACCTCAACTTCCTTTTGCATTTAGTGTGGTGTGATGATATTGTTTTGCTTGAATTGGATGTTTTATTCAGGCACCACACTTCCATACGAGCCTTGTGTTGTGTGTAAGAAGGTAGTGGCTCTCAAGTTTGGGTCGTGATGACACAGGAAGGTCACAGAAGTGACAAGAAAGACTATCTTGTGGTTGATAGATTGTAACCCATTCATGGACCGCCATCCTCAGGTAAAAGAGACACGCTCACACTTAACGGAGCAGGTGTAGGCCCCTGTGCGATCAACAGGGAGACCCAAAAAGAAGAATACACAGTCTTCACCCGCGCCAGGCCGAAGGCCTGCGCTCCCCACTTGGCCGGCTATGCAAAAAGCAGAGCCGTTACCACCCGGCACCACGAGGAGGTGGGGGAGCATTTGTGACACACCGTACACAGCAATTCGCAAGGACACAAAGAAGAAGAAGCGAAAAAGGTGTGCCACGCCGGGCGTAAGAACACAATATTTCCTCCCACCGTTACACCGCACTTTGTGACTTTTCTTCTCTGATGCACGATTTGAATCATGAGAAATTCCACCAATGAGTGGAGTGGCGTTGATTTGGCTAAAACCGAACTGTCGCCTAAAAGAAGGGGTAAAAAAAGTAAAAGGCCAAGCCAGACGCTGCAGCACCACGAGCGCAGTGCGCCGTGAAGGGGAGTGGGCTTTAGGTATCTGGTGATAGCCCAATAAAAAAGTGTAAGTAAAACTAGCATAAAAGCAACTGACTTGGCGACAAATATAAACGAGCTGAACTTCCTACAGGCCAAGCAGAGACCGCCTAAACTTTTTTCACAAATCTGCTCAAGCAGATTAAACTGCCGACCAACGTTCGCGCAGCCAGCCAAGCAGTATCAGCAGTGGTGAGGCCAAGGTCAGCGCATACCTTTCTTGTAGAACTGCAGGTCACCCCTCTGGCCCCAAAAACTATTCCTGATATCCTGACACTCTTGTCTGGAAACAGCGTGGCCAACGCCCGGTATTTCTCAATTTTCTCAACATTTTTCTTCTCCAGGTTGTGCACACTGGAGTCCCAGGCGATGGCCACGTCAAGGATGGCAACCTTGTTTCCACGCTCCACGATAATATCAGGTTTTAGGCGTGTGCCGGCTACCGTAAGAAACTTCTCACAGGTAATCTTCACGTCCGTGTTGTACTGTACTTAGAAATGAGCCGGCACATCTGCTTTACAACCAAATTATGCCTTTCAATTCTGGGGCCGTGGATGCGCTCACAATATTGCTGAATGTGACACGCCAACTCTTGCGCCTCACCACAATGCTGGCACAGTCTGGCCGCTGGATCGGCCGCGTGTTTGTTATGTAGCACGCGTGTGGGATAAAGGTCCGTCCTTAAACGGAGCGCCTTAATCTTGTCTCCCTCCTTCATGTAGCGGTTGTCGCAATGGAGCCACCTGTTTCCCACCGGGTCTTTTTGGTGGGCAAACAGTCCCTTGTTCTTGTACTGGTTCTTCATCTCAGACAGCCACTGCATACGAGCGTCATGTAGAGCCACCTCCAACTCTCTGGCTGCGGTTATCCCATCGGGAACATGTAAATATCTGCAAATAGCTGCCTTCTGATCCGTCAGAGCTGCGTTGAAGACCTCATCGACAAAAGGATTTTGCAGTCGTTGCAGTCGAGCAAGCGCTTTCAGCTGAACAGCTGGAGCAGTCCAGCGAAGGGCCAGTACCCCAAGACCTCCCTCCTTTCCAGGCAGGTAGACGTGGGTGCTTGGGAACGAAGCCGGGAGATGGCGTGTTTTCTTAACAAACTCTCTGTTGGTCTTGTCGGCTTTCTCACTCTGTCACAGCACACCCAACGAATTAGATATTGTGTACAGCTGTTTAGGGATGATGAGCTCCCGGAAACATCGAATGCGTTGGAACGGCTTGAGGGCCGCTGTGGAGATGATCTTTGTAGAAGCTGCGGCATCTGGATCATTCACTTGCGGTCCTTTATTAATAAAGAAGTTGAGGCCCAGATACTTGATTGGCGTATTTCTGCCCACAGGTTGGATATCATGGCCCATTACCTTGATGGGGGAATCTTGTAATCGAACCAGCCACTTGCGCTCGGCCAAGACCATCCAAAAAACTGTGTCTTTGCTGGGTCCAATTACAGACCAATGCGTTCCAGGTATTCTTCAGTCATTGCCACCAGCTTCTGCAAGGCAGAGTGATTTTGAGAAAGCAGTATGAGATCGTCCGCAAAGCCGATTGCGGCTGTGGAGTGTGAGCCCAGATGAAATTCCAGTCCCGAATCGTTCAGCTGGCGCAGTAAAGGGTCCAGGATACAATTAAATAAAAATGGCGACAGGGGGTCGCCCTGCTTTATTCCCTGACGGACACTTATAGAAGAACCGTCCGTTTCTCGATTGATCTGGAATGTTGTAGTTGACCCTTGGTAGAGCTCCCGCACCAAGTCAATGTATTCCGGTGGCATACAACGCCCGTGCAGTGCGGCAAACTGGGCAAAGTGACTAATCATATCAAAGGTTTTGCGAATATCTAAGATAGCCGCATAAAGGTGTCGGTGGCTAGCCTTCGCAATCTTCATAATTCCTTGTAGTAGTAGCAGATTACAGCTAGTACTCTCTTCTGACTCAAAGCCGCTCTGGTGGTCATGAAACTTGGTAGCTCTAGTGAAACGGGCCAACAGCAAACGTGACAGCAGGCGCACAAGGATTGAAGAGATCGTGATCGGCCGTAGATCCGAGGGCCCGCGCGGGGCGGCCTTCCTGGGAACGAATACTGTTCTAGAGGCCTTTAACACCTGAGGCACCGCTTGAAACTTTATAATGTTATTCATGAGTAAAGCAAGAACAAACACTGGCACTTTGCGCAACATGGAGACCGTCATTCCATCTGGCCCCGGAGCAGAGCTTAGGTTGAGTAGAGCGATAGCCTCTTCCGCTTCTGCGTCGGCAAAAGGCCCATACTGACGCCGCATGCTAGGTGTTGCTGGTCACACGGTCATGCTGGGCACTTCAACGTCCTTCTCAGATGGCGTAGAGAGGATGGGATCATAGAACCCATGTACTTCCTCCAGCACGACCGTGTGATCTTCAACGTCGGTCATTAATTGATGTAACAAGACTTTGGGGCCATTATGGTACAGGCGTTGATGCTCCAAGTACTTCAGACGGCGTCTTTCTGTCTTTGATCGAGGTGCCTGCGTAATCCGCTCCTTACGCCGTCCCTTATGTCACACAGCGTTAGATTGCTGTGGGAGGTATATTCGTAGTATCTCCTTAATGTCTTCGTACTGCACACGATGTGCCAGTAGCCTCCTACTGAGTGCCTCTGGTAGACCCACCTCCAACAAGTCCTCAGGTCTAAGCTCTTGAGCAGGGATGACCTCCTCCTCAATATCATTTGGATCTTCGTGAGTCACGTTGGCTCGTGCCCGACGTTCCTCTCAGAGAGAGGCTAAGATGTTCGTGTATTTCTGGAGGGTGCGTATGCCTCTGATGCTCGCAAGAGATCTTACTGTATATCTCTTCGACAACTCATAGTTTATAAAAGGGTGGCGCCCAATCTGCAGCTCCAGGCCAGCCAACATCTTCATCTCTGACACGGTCCACCGGCCGTAAGACATAGTCGCCGGGGCGGGACGCAGACCCACAGGACCGCCGCCCGAAGCACCAATCATCGGCGGCAAGGCCGAAGCAGCCCCCACCGCCCCCGCCGTAAGTGAAATAGCCTCAACCTCAGATGGTGAGAGCTGGCTCTGGCCGTCGTTGTGTTCGTTGGAGGAAACCTCCCTCTCGCTGCTACGACGACTGCCCCCATGCGGCTCCTGAATAGCAAGCACTATGGCCTCAGCCAAGGCTGATCTGTCATGATCAGAAGTACTCTCGCCAGCATGGGTGGACTGAGAGGAGCAACCTTCACTTGGGCTGCGCAGCGATGATACTCTTAAGCGCACAGGGCCGCCGACGGCTGCATTGTCGGGGAGCGATGAAGACAGAACAGCCCCGCCAGCGGTACCGGAGCAGCCGGTCGCCCGCCCCATCGACCCAGCCCCCCTCTCCTTGTCGGCCGCATCCGCAGGCGAGGAGCGCCCTTCTTCTCGGCTGTTCTTTTGCACTTTGTAAAGTGCGAAGACAAGATCTTACTCGAGGCAGAGGTCTTCACCCTGCAGATTGTACACCTCCACATCAGGGCAACTGCATGACCTTTGTAATGTTCTTCTAGTTTAGGCCTTGAGGACATCCGTCCATCACACCTGTGGCATGTCGACTGTTCGGGCGGGTAGTCCACTACCCATTCTTCCATCGCACTGCTGTGCTGGTCTAAAAGCGTGGGCGTCCCTGCTAACTGGGCAGGGAAGCCTAAAAGGCAATTGACACAAAATCTTTCACTTCTAGTACGGCTACTGCCGTTTGTGCGGTCCTGTTAGCCGGCTTTTCGGCCGTTACCAGGGGACGCCACGTGGAGGCCGGACCGCACCGTGGCTCAATCAAAACACTCAAGAAGGCTTGGTTCACGAACTCGCACAAAAGAGAAACCAACGACTGAGCCACACCCCCCGAAAGAACGCAATATTTCCTCCCACCGTTACACCGCACTTTGTGACTTTTCTTCTCTGACGCACGATTTCACTCTGAAGAAATTCTAGCAATGCGTGGAGTGGCGTTGATTTGGCTAAAACGACAATTTCCCTTAAAGAAGGGTTAAAATAAAGCGTCTAGTCTAAGTGGATGCTTTGGGGCCCGGCCCGAAAACGGGCCAGCGATCGTCAGCCATTGGGCCCCAACAGTCTCCCCTTAGCCAGACCGAAAGAGGGAGAATAAAAAAAACCCAAGCGGGATAAAATACTTCCACTGTCCTTAAAAACCGACGATTAAAAACTCGCAGCAAGCTAAAGGAACAAATTTAAACCATAGTATTAAAACGTGAGAGACAAATAAGGCTGCCCACAAGAGTTCTGGCAGCAAGCCAGCCGATGTCGCTCCTTGTAAGTCCAAGATGATGGAGGACCCGTCGTGTGCTGCTGCAGGTTCCCCCACGGGCACCGAAGCAAAGCCCCGCAATGGTAACGTTCTTATCAGGGAAGGAAGCCGACAAGACTGAATACTTAGCGACCTTCCCATTGTTTACTACTTCTAGGGCTGCCGGTGAGGAGTCCCAAGCCACGGCGACGTCGAGGATGGCCACATTATCCTCTTTAGATAACACCAAATCAGGTTTCAGCCTTGTTCCATCGACCGCCGTCATGACTTTTTCCTGTTGAACACTCAGGGCGGGATCATATTTCTGTGCAAGCCGGACGATCTGTCTACAGATGAAATTGTGACGCTCGATTCTTGGTAGGTGAATACGGTCGCACTCCTGTAGTATGTGGTAGGCCGATTCAACTTTATTCTTACAGAATCGGCAGTGCGTAGCCGTTGGATCAGTGGATTGCTTATTCGAAAGCGCTCTGGTGGGGTATAGATTCGTCCGTAAACGCAGAGCCTTGATCCGGTCACCGTCGCCCAAGAAACGAGAGTCCGGACGAAGCCATAAATTTCCAACAGGCTCCTGGATATGGGAAAAGAGGGCCGCATTGTCATAGCCCTGGATAGCCTTTGCAGTCCATTTCTTGTGAGCCTCATGGAGAGCCCTGGCGAGGTCGGTGCAACTAGTAATCCCAACTGGGACATCAAGGACTTCCGACAGTTTAACCACCTGGTCTTGAAGAGCCTCTGCCAAGACAGCGTCCACGAATGGATCGGCTAAACGGGCTAATCTGGCCAGAGCCTTGAGCTGGCAGGTAGCAGCCGTCCACTCCAGTTGGAGAACGCCAAGTCCTCCCTCCCTGGCCGACAAATGGACATGTACATTCGGGAACGATAAGGGCAGGTGGAGCATCCTCTTAACGATAAGCCTAGTGTCTTTGTCTCTCTTCCTCGACTGCTGCAGGACATTCAATGCGTTTGAAAGGACATAAAGATATCTCGGCACCACCAGCGTTGAGATGCACTCAGGCGCTGAAAAGGCTTCAACGCAGCTCGTCGGATTACCCTGGCCGTAGCCTCTGTGACATCGTTGGTGGTCCTCGGCGGCTTGTTGACGAATAGCTGCAAGCCGAGGTACGTCACCGGCCTGCCTTTCTCGTGTGGTTGGACAGTAGAGCCAGCTACTACAATGGGTGGGAGGGCATAGTCAAACCATTTTCTAATTCCACAATATCGCCACCCAAAGTACTGTGTTTTGGCTGGGTTTAGCTGTAGCTGGACATGAGACAGAAAAGCCTCCGTGCGTTGAATAAGAGCCCTGAGACCCTCGTAGCTTGAAGACAACAGAATGACATCGTCGACAAAGGCAAGACAGCCGGCCTTAGCCCCCGCAACTTACACTCCTAGGCCGCAGCTGTTTAGCTCCTGCAGCAGGGGGTCCAACACAACATTGAATAGGAACGGGGACAGCGGGTCGCCCTGCTTAATGCCTTGTCTTGTGGGAATGCGGCGGCCGTGTGTCCTGCCGTTAAGGTGGAAGAATCTCGACGTGTTGCTATACAGATTCTTAATCAAAGCAATATAGTTCTCAGGGCAGTCCCTTCCACGGAGAGCAGTGAATATGGCCTCATGGGACACGGTATCGAAGGCTTTTCGGATATCCAAACTAGCCGCGTAGAGACTACGCTTGCCTTTCTTGAGATACTTCATAATGCCTTGTAACAATAGCAGGTTTGAGCTGGTGCTACGATCGTCCTCAAACCCTCCCTGCATAGGATGGAAGGTATTGTGTTGTGACAGTCGACCCAGAATAATTCTTGAAAATGCTCGACAGATGACTGATGACATGGTAATCGGCCTGAGATCTGCTGCTGTCTTTGGGGCCGCCACCTTTGGTATGAATACAGTCTTGGATGTTTTAAGATCCTGAGGCTCATCCTGAAATGTCATGAAGTTGTTGAAAACATGGGCTAGTATCGCCGCCGGTATCTTCTTAAGTTCAGGAACCGTCAAACCATCAGGCCCCGGAGCAGCCTTATCATGAAGACCGTTGATGGCATTGATGACTTCGCTTTTCGGATATCGGGCCCAAAGGGACTGTCATCTTGGTTGTTGAAGTCAAACCTTGCTGCACAGCAGTGGATGGTGTGGTAAACAAGGGATCAAATAACTCATGGACATCTTGCAGATTAATACTGCTGGCGCCATCCTCCTGCTCCATCAGAAGTTCATGGGCCAATATCTTCGGCCCCAGTCTATACAAACGCTGGTGCTCCTTAAATTCAGCCCTTCTCCGGGCACTGTGGTTCCCATCATGAAATCGTTGGAGTGGGCGAGGAGCTCGAGGAGGAGTTCGAAGCTGAACCCCGAAGTGGTCGTACAGAGCTTCAGGTCTGGCATCGCCAGCGGTGCTTGAGTTAAATTGTGCCATAAGGCTTCATTCTCAATCCCAACTGCTGCGAAGTCTCAACGTATAGTTCCCGGATTCGTCGAGTCAGGCAAGGGACTGGATCCGGCAGCTGGTATGGGATTTTGAGATATGGTGTCAAGCCGAGTTGTTGCCGCTATACATTCTTGGAGGATAGCCTTATACTTGTTGCTTGTTGCTTGTCAGCTTAGCTGCTGACACCTAAAGAGCTCGCACCAATCCAATCACTTTTTGAGTCACACAGCACAAGAAAAAATCAGCTGAGCCACACCCACCGCACTTTGTGACTTTTCTTCTCTGATGCACGATCTCAATCTGAAGAAATTCGAGCAATGCGTGGAGTGGCGTTGATTTGGCTAAAACGTTAATGTCCCCAACAGGGGTAAAAAAAATTGAGGATAGAGTCAGCGTCTGCTTGTCTCACGACGCGGAGCGCCGTTTTGGTTATTGACAGTTAGACGTTTGACTACTGCCAATTTATAAAACCGGTAAAAGAAACAGGAACTAAACTGCCGAACTTCCTCGGGAATGACGCTGAGGGTCGCAACTAGACCATGCGAACAAACCGCCCCAAGCAAATAATGCTGCCCAGCAACACCACGTCGGACGCCCATAGACAAGACTCTTGCAGATTCTTCGAGTGAGGGACAGGTCATACCTCTCGCTCCAGAGACTAGACCCGAAACAGTGACTTTTTTACCGGGAAATAATGAAGAGAGACAGCTATACTTTAAAGATGAAAGATGAAAGTCACCTGAAAGGTCTAGCCAGCTGTAGGGATCGAACCCACATCTTCTGGATTACCGGTCCAGGGCTCTACCATTGAGCTAAGCTAACACGCCTCTCCAGCGACTTTCGGGGGTGCGTCATCTGAAGGGACGACAACCAGCCACTCACTCTCACTCACCCTCCTTTCACTCTTACATTTTTTTGCTCACTCATCACACATATCGACGGAAATCGACGCAAGCGGGTAACGGAGAAGATGTCTGCGGTGGAACAACTCAAGGGCGACAAACAAGCCTCAAATTGCTATGTAATCAAGATGAAGATTACCGTCCAGGCTCAACCAATTGACTAAGCTAACACGCCTCTCCAGCGACTTTCGGTGCGTCATCTGAATGGGACGACAATCCAGCCACTCACTCTCACTCACCCTCATATCACTCTTACATTTTTTGCTCACGATCATACACACACATTCATAACGACGGGAAAGTCGACGCAGAGCGGCACCGGTAGTTGAACAAGAGAGAAACTGTTGTACTCTAAAATCTTTTCGTATTCTGCGCCTAGGTAGCTGTGCGAGCTATCCCCCAAGCGATTGCAGCACAACCTCATCTCTGCTCGACAATCATGTCCGGCTTAAAGTAGTTCCCCGTTAATACTAAGAGTTTTCTCTGTGGTAATCTAGCTTGGGGTGAGTACTGTCCGACTAGTCGGCATACTAGTTTAACGATGTCAATTGTGGGGCGTTCTGTCCTCTCGCCGTGAGCCCTTTTCGCAATGCTGCAATATGTGGGCTGCAGTTTCTTCGGATGCCCTTCAATGGTGACATAATCTTGTGGAGGGGTCGGCCGCATGCTTGTTAAAAAGCGCACGCGTGGGGTAAATATCGGTACGAAGACGTAATGCTTTAATTCGATCCCCATCCTTGAGTAGCCGACTATCATGCGCTAGCCACTTGTTTCCTAGAGGATCTCGTTGATGGGCAAAGAGACCCTTGTTGGCATAGCGAGCCTTCAAATCCTCAAACCACTGTTGTCGGCCATCCTTTAATATGGCTTCTAGATCAGCTGGAGACGTAAGGCCATGCGGGATTCTGAGGTGCGTGCATATTTTATCAGCGTGCACAGATAGGACAGCATTAAACACTTCATCCACGAAGGAGTTGCCTAGCCTCTGTAAACGGGCCAATGCTTTTAACTGTGTCGCTGGGCCAGTCCATTGAGTGTTAGGGATGCCTAGCCCTCCTTCCTTGGCTGAAAGCCAAACATGCGTGTTTGGATAGGAGTGAGGCAGGTGGACCACCCTCTTGACGTATCTTCTGTTCTCCTTATCCATTTTCTCGCTCCGCGGGATGACAGCCACAGAGTTCGCCAGTGGGTAGAGACTACGCTGAATCACCAGCTCCCTGTAGCATTTGATCTTCTGGAAGGGCTTGAGCGCAGCACGTGAGATTAAATGCTCGATCTGAGTGGCAACTGGATCCTGGAGGTCAGGGCCTTTGTAGATCAGGATGTTCAATCCCAGATAACGCACTGGTGTATTTCTGTCCACGGGGTCTATTCGCTCGTTCTGAAGGAATAACGGGGGCACAGCATAGTCAAACCAGCCCTTTAGGCTGGACCAGACCCACCCAAAGTACTGGGTTTTTACTGGATTGAGCCGTAAGCCCACACCTTGTAAGTATTCTTGAGTCTTGTTTAACAGAGCCTGGAGTGCTGGGTGGTTCTCCGGAACTAGCAAGACGTCGTCGGCGACCGCCATAGCTGACGCCGTAGACGAGTCTCGATGATATCCCAGTCGAGATGTATTGAGCTCTTGCAGGAGGGGATCAAGCACACAATTGAAGATAAAGGGGGACAGAGGGTCCCCCTGCTTGATGCCTTGGCGAACAGTTATAACAGTCGGATCCTCCTGTCCTTCATACGAAAACGTTGTTGTACATCCTGAATAAAGCTCCTGGATCAATGACACATAGATCTCTGGCATTCCACGTCCTCGGAGGGCCGCGAAGATAGCAAGGTGGCTTAACGAATCAAAAGCTTTGTGTACGCCCAAGCTAGTAGCATAGAATGGCTTGTGCTTTCGCTTCGCGTGCCGCATCAAAGCTTGCAGGAGGAGGAGATTAGAGCTTGTGGAGCGGTCATCTTCGAATCCGGATTGCAGATCTGAGAAACGGTTATTCTGCGTAAAACGGCTCAGCAGGACTCTGGATAGCAGCCGCATAAAGATGGATGGTACCGTAATGGGACGTAGATCAGAGGGATCGGCAGGGCTTCCCTTCTTGGGTACGAACACTGTCCGTGAATGCTTCAACTGTGCTGGCACGGACTGATGGATCATGATGTTGTTAAGGAGGAGCGCGAGCACAACAGAGGGCACTCTCTTCAGTAGCTGGGTGGTCACCCCATCCGGGCCAGGAGCTGAAGTTGCGTTTAATTGCTGCAGCGCCGTATCAACTTCTTCCTTGGCAATGGCCGCCACCCCAACGCTCATTTTATGGATGGAGATGACATCTGAAGTTATACTGGCCGATTGTGTAGAAAAGATGGGGTCGTATGTTGTATGGATCGCCTCCAAGGTGATCGGTGACTCACTGCCCTCAATCATAAGTTGGTGCAATAGCACTCGCGGGCCTTTATGATACAGGCGTTGGTGTTCGTAGTAACGCCTTCTCCTTCCAGCCTTGTTGCCTTCTTCTGTAGCAGCATCCTTTTTATTGTTTCGCTTCTTCCGATTTCTCTTGGATCCTTCGTCCTGAACCGCCTTAAAGTGCCGGAAGATGTCGTTAACATCACGGTATTGGAGCGGGTGGTCTCGGATTCGCTCCGCCACGGATGCATCCAGTCCTTCTTGAATAGCCTGCCGGCAGATACTAGCAATGTTGCAATCAGTGTCGGGATAAACTGAAGGGACGACTCTTCTTGTTTCCAACAAGCGTTGTTGAGTGGTAGCTCGGACCGACCTCAGAATGTCCTTGTATTTCTGTAGATGTCTTATTCCTCGTATGCCTGCTAGAGACCGAGTTGGATACTTGTGAGACAACTGCAAGTTAATAAAGGGGTGGGGGTCAATTTCCACCTCAAGAGATGCAAGCAACTTCATCTCGGCAGTAGTCCACCGTCCGTACAATACTACTGGTACAGAGGACCCCCCCCCCCCAGTACCCCAACCGGGGCCGAGCGGGCACCGGGGTCAGAGCAAGGAGGGATGTCCCCCAGCGGAACATTGGCCGAAGGTTGCATGTGACCACGCATGGTCTCAGTAGAAGAATAGTCGTCAGCAGCATTTTGAGCCTGAAATTCCACAATGGCCTCTGCCAACTGAGATATATCGGCATTTTCCGATGCCTCATAGACATCGTCTGATGTGGTGCCATTACCGTCGATTCCAGTACTATACTGGATGTTTCCACTCCCCCAGAGTTATTCCGGGACGCAGAATGAATAGGCTCGCCTTCTCGGATAGTAGAGCGATGAGACACGTCCGTGTCAGCTGCGACAGAGACCTTAACACTGGCCACAGACGAGCTACCGCCTCGTGGGACAAACACCAACCCCGCATCCAACCCAGAGGCCGACACACCCCCGACCGAGGCCGAGGGGGGAGCAGCCATCGCACCAGCAGCATCCTCGCTCCCAGTCTGGCGCTGTCCTGCCTTTCGCCGGCATTTTGTGTAGTGGGAGGACATGACTTTACTGGACGTGGACGTCTTTACTTGACACATTCCACACTCCCAAACCAGTCGCATAGAATGTTGCGATACATGGTTTTCAAGCTTCGGTCTTGATGTAAGACGTAAGTCACACAATCTGCATACAAGCTCTTCAGGAATTTAAGTCCAAGTTTCCTCTTGTAATGACATCTTGGGGCAATTCTTCGTAGACTTACAGTGAGGGGTAGTCTGCAAATCGAGACCCTCAGGTGGGTGGATAAAATCGTTGACCTCCTTGCAAACTAAGCAACTCTCTGACTAAGCAAACTCTCTGACACCTCAGTTTCGGCTCTATCCACGGCAAAATGCCGCGGGCAATCCTGTTGGTCGGCTGCTACTGCCATTACCAGGGGGGCCACGTGGAGGCCGGATCGCCCTGTGGTTCTGAGTGGGGCAGATGCATAACATCTTCGATGTATTCCCGGTGGATCTTGTCGTCCTTTTTGCTATGGGATATGACCGCCAAAGAGTTTGAGATGGTATACATCCTACGCTGTATTACCAATTCTTTATAACACCGCACCTTCTGAAAGGGCTTCAGAGCCGCTTTCTTGATAAGTCGGGACACTGAAGAAGCCACTGGGTCTTGATTGCAGGGGCCACGATTGATCGAAATGCGCAGTCCCAGATATTCCACAAGGCGCCCCCTATACCACCAGACTGAATGGTCTCCCCCATGATCTGTATAGGAAGGATGTCTTAGTTAAACCATCCTCTGCTACAAGACCACGTCCACCCAAAATACTGCGTTTTATTGGGGTTCAACATCAGTCCCACATCTTTAAGGTAAGCTTCGACCTTCTGAATTAAATTAGCCAGGGCAGCGTGATTTTCCGAGAATATAACTAAATCATCGGCGAAGGCGAAGACCGAAGCAGTGGCGTCACCTATGTGGTACCCCAATCCAGAGTCATTTAGAATCTGCAGAAGCGGGTCTAGCACACAATTAAATAGAAATGGGGACAGGGGGTTGCCCTGCTTAATACCGTGGCGGACTGCAACAGAGATGTTGTCACTTTTTCCATTCAGGGTGAAGCTGGTTGTAGCACCCGAATACATGTCTTGTACTATAGTGATGTAGCTCTCGTCCAGCTTGCGTCCCTGGAGAGCAGCATAAAGAGCATACTGGCTCACAGTATCGAACGCCTTTTTAATATCCAAACTGGCTGCGTAGAAGCGTCGATGTTTCCTCTTCGCATCCCTCATGATCGCTTGCAGCAGTAAAAGATTGGAGCTTGTGCTGCGGTCCGTTTCAAAGCCTTCTTGGAAATCGTGGAAGGTATTGTGAGCACTGAAACGCTGCAGCAGTATTCGGGGGAATAGTCTCATCAACACTGGGGAAACAGTGATAGGTCTGAACTCAGAGGCACTGGTAGGTTTATTCTTCTTTGGCACGAACACGGTGCGCGACCTCTTAAATTTCCCAGGAAATGTCTTGAATTTGAGCAGGTTGTTAAAGACATGGACCAGCACGGAGACAGGAACTCTTCGGAGCTGGGATACGGTCATACCGTCCGGCCCAGGAGCTGAATGCACATTAAGAGCCTCCAGGGAAGAGGACACCTCCTCTATAGATATGGGCTGCTACAGGAACCCTCATCTCACAACTCGTAGATGGAATCGACACCCCACGCTTCGAGGGGGTAGAGAAAAGGCGATCATATAGATCATGTATGTCCTTTAGGCTGACCTCAACGTCTTCGTTAGCTTCTGTCATCATGTGATGCAATAAGACCTTAGGTCCCTTTCGGTACAATCGTTGGTGCAACATATATCTTCTCTTGCGCCTTGCCTGTTTCGAGTCGCGAGGTTGCGTAGGTGGTATGGGCGCCTGCCTAGCAACCCGCAATCCTCCTGGGGTAACCCCAAAAACTTCTCAAGATAGTTAAGAGATCCTCATATTGTAATGGCAGGTCAATCAGTCTTCTAGCCAGTTCCAAGTCAATACCAGCCCTCTATAATTCATGAAGGGTACTCGGGACGTCTGGCGATGCGAGGGCACACTCCTCTTGCTGATGCATCCCACTGGGGTCAGGATTAGAAGCTAGACGCTGCGCACGAAGATCACTCAGGACACCTTTGTATCTCCGAAGATGACGGATGCCTCTAATGCTTGACAGACTTCTGGTTGGATAGAGTCTATGTAATTCTTGATTGATAAATGGATGGGCTCCGATATCGATTTCCTTCTGGGCGAGCAGCTTCAACTCCGCGATTGTCCACCTTCCGTAGGACACTACCTCCACTGGCCCGCCCGAGCCAACCGGCGCAGGCCCGGACGATCCCACCCCAAGGAGAGACGCCACCGCCGCCGCATCTGCTCTCACCCGCTGTATGTGGTCCAGCTCAGGTGAGCGAATGTCTCTCCCATGCATTGTGGTATCAACAAGCTGATCTGACGATTGGGGACCGATATCGACGTCGTCGTACGGGACACCCGCATGAGATCCGTAGGGTACAGCCCCATCTTCCTCCAGAAGTGCCGCCAAGGCGGACACCTCCAAGGACGCATTGAATCCAGAAGGATCTAAGCTCTGTTGCAGTAGATCAGCCAGACGGCCCAGTCGCAGCCACCGGAGGAGAGCCCCTCAATGAGACCACAACCTCTTTAGGCCTCTTTCTTCTACATTTCGAATGGTGGGACGACATTGTTTTACAGAGTTTTGCGGTTTTGGTGTTGCAGACGCCGCATCTCCACCCCCACAGTCTTGGCGTGGACTTCTGCAAGGTGCGCCTCAAACTTGACTCTTGACGACACCTGAGCCTTACAAAGAGTGCAGACCAGATCATCAGGTGAATAGGGAATAACCACTTCTTCCATGACTAAAAGATTTGGCACAGAGTAAAAAGACTTATGCTTTGGTGAAGATGACCCAGCTAGGGGTCGATAAAAGCATTGCCCCCTGTGCGGGACGTAGCACGAGGGCCTAAAAGTAGGACATACAAAATATTTGCACTTTCATAACGGCAAAGTGCCGTGGGCGCACCATTAGCCGGCTGCAAGCCGTTCCCAGGGGGCGCCACGAGGAGGCTGGTCCGCCCGTGACCCAGTTGTTTAATAATAATTTGCTCGATACAAAATCGCTCAAACGCACAAGCAACGAACAACTGAGCCACACCCCCCAGGAACACAATATTTCCTCCTACCGTTACACCGCACTTTGTGACTTTTCTTCTCTGATGCACGATTTCAATCTGAAGAAATTCGAGCAATGCGTGGAGTGGCGGTGATTTAGCTTTTTTTTTCACAGTTCTGTCTTTATTAAGGGAAGACATACCTGTACACTCGCCCCAAAAATAACTAACAATAGGGGCAAATACACTGCGTGCCTTCGGGGCCCACACCTACATCACCGGTGGAGGGCCACCGTGAGTAGTATGGGATCAGCTCAAGAAGCCGGCAAGTCACACAGTCGCCTGAACGCCATTAATTAGCAATTAGAGCTAATTGGGACCCCCCCCCCATTAATCAGGACCCTCCAGAGAGTCATTACACTAATTGGGGATCATCTAAGACACGTCCAGACCACTGTGTGAGTTTCCGGCTACTTGAGCTGATAAAAAATAAAAAATAGGTAGAAAATAAAATGAAAAGATAGAAATTGAGTGGAGAGAAGGAGTTTAGTTGAAGATCAACGACGCCATCTTGTAGAAAGCGGTCCGGAACGGCCGCTGACTGTCGCTGGGCGACGGAGCACGGAGGCAGGTTGCAAAGCATCGCAGCACCAGTTCCGGACATCCTGTGACGTCAGCTGTGACGTCAGCTGTGACGTCATCATGGCATGTCTGGGCAAGTTAGGACAGCTCTGGACATGCAAGGAGAAAAACACTCGTAATACAGAGGCTGGGAAAGCAAGAGTATGCAAACCATCAATAGCTAACAAGAAAATAGAACTAGTTACACAACAAATGATCCCACCACAACAGGAGCGCAGAACCATGCGACTGCTCCATCCGAGAGGCAGGCAGAAACTGACTCGTAATGGTTTTTTTCTCCTGTATAAAGCCCCACAGCTGCACCCCCTAGCGGTTACTTTCTCAACTAATCTCACAACAAAATTATTAAGAATCACGCCAGCGCTACTCCCGGTCCCAAGGCAGAAGAAGATAGAAAACGGCGGGGATGCCTGGACAACAGCAACCAGCACGGGCACGAAAATCGCAAACAAAGCGGGAACAAAGTTGGCGAAAGCATTAGTTACACAACAAATCACCTCACCACAGCAGGAGCGCAGACCGATACGACTGCTCTCCGTGACAGCCAGCCAGAAACTGAGCGAGCGCGGGGAGCACACGTCTGCTTTCCGCGACAGCCTGAGAGAAACTGACTGGGGCGCCGCTCCGCGCCCGCTACGCATACGCGCTCCTAGCGCCCTCTGGGGCGACCACCTCCGAGAGGCTAAGAGTGAAGAGCATTCCTGCGCCCCCTGCTGGCCATTCTCATTGGTCGTGAGGCTAAGAGAGAAGAGCATTCCTGCGCCCCCTGCTGGCCGTTCTCATTGGTCGCGACATCATCCTATTGTCTCAGGGCTACCCTGTCTTTTTTCCACTAATGCTCCTTTGGTCAATCTACAATGAAGCCACAGTACGACGTCATCATGCAGCTGCGTGGCTCAAGGACGCGTACGCTCTAGACAGGGGACATATTATTTATTGAATCACTATCCCAAGATTATTTCCTTTATTGTTCTATAACGATTGAATAGGAAACTATTGCAGAAGAGCACCATGCATGAAAGCTGATCGTAGGAATTCCAAAGTCTTTCTAAATGAGACTTGCAAAAGAACAAAATATCCTAACACGTAACTCCATCAACGGCAAATAAGAGGACTAGGTACTCAACAAATCAACACAGAGTACGGGTAAACAGGAGCACAGAACTCAGGGCAGCACTATCGTCAAGACAACAATGTTCCTTGTCAAAAGAGAAAAATTACAAAACGTCAAGACAGGAAAGCATGCATATCGGGGCATGTCAGAACACGTCAGCACAAATTGTACGACTGCTGGGCAACAGAGGAAAACAAACACTTGAACAGAGTGAAAAAGGCACTCACCATCATTTTCCCGTTCACAGCATTCCCTCATTGTGAATCCGCTCGTCACAAAATCCACCTGGATCGTCGAACACCATTCACCAGTGACGAACCACACATCCGCACCCCATCAGAGGCAGAACCCCACCGAAGCTACGCTCTTCCACTGACGGCCAACGTCAGGAGCAGAATTTGCGTGTCGAGACCAGTCAGTGTCCAAGAGAGAAGTGAATCCTTGCGCCCCTACAGGCCCTTCTCATTGGTCGTGACGTCATCCTATTGTCTCAGGGCTACACAGTTTTTTTCCACTAATGCTCCTCTAGACAAGGTCAACCTGAAACAATAGTCTCTCGGTATGACGCCATCATGCAGGTGCGTGGCTCAAGGACGCGTACGCTCTAGACAGGGCACCTGTTATTTATTGAATCACTATCCCTAGATTATTTCCTTTATTCTACTATAATGATTGCATAGGGAACTATTGCAGAAAAACACCATAGACAAGAGGAGATTTTAGCATTTCATTCCCAAAGTCTTACTGTACAGGAAAAAAAATGGTTCAGCAAGACATAAAGTCACACACCTGTCCCCCTCGCGGTTACTCTCTGAACTAAATGAATCGCAAAATTATTAAGAATAGCTCTATTCCCATTCAAGGCAGCACTATCGTCAAGAATATTCCTTGTACAAAAAGAAAAAAGCTACATGTAGAAGGAAAGCATGTCAGAACAAGCCCAGGCGTGTCAGCACATGTTTGTCAGACAAGGGGGGAAAAAGCGAAAAGAAACAAAGAAGGAAACCAGCATCAAACTATTTCTAAGCACACGCACTCCTCTTATTCAAAAACAGTGCTCATCATAAATCTGCCCAGGACAATACACACTATTTTTCTATTGCCACACTTTTTTCCAGTAACGGTCAATGCATTGCTACAGGCTGCGTGACGTCATCACATCCTGTCTGAAGAAGACACCGGCAAAGACTCCTATTATTTATTGAATCGCAAGATTATTCCCTTTGTCCTACTCTTAATGACATTGATTCTCTCATTAAAATTCAACAAAAAAGCACCCCGCATATTAACGATTTTCACCTCAAAGGCTCACCATGGTCATTAGAATTACAGTAAACTGCCACTGCTCTTTTAAAATATTAAGTGAGACCACTCAACATCACCTCCAGGCTTATGTAATACATGACCCTTTCTATGCTCATACATTCGTTGTCTGAGGCTACACCTGCGAGCAAAAAGCGCGGAAGCCTGGGGGGCAAAGTTCCTTTCGCGCATTGCGAGCAAAAAGGCGCGAAAGCACAAGACAGAACGCCTTTACGGGAACACGATGGCATTCGTATACTATATTAATGATTATTGCATTGCAGTTTAGAAAAACCACTACAAAACTATAATTTTAGGAGCCCATTAAAATTCTACTTTCTACGGAAACTATAATTGCCCTATTACTTGGATCGCTATTAATGAAGGGCTCCAATTTTTTCTCTCTTCCCATTTCAGCCTTGTCATGCAGGGAAGCAGACTCACATCCAAAATAATTAATTTACACTGAGGGTGCCGTGCTTCAGGAATTCCTATCCTGCGCTCAGATGCAAGCATTTCTTCACGGATACAGCTGACTTCCTCAACATACCGAGCTCCTAACAACATCTAACAAACAATCAGAGAAACCCTCTTCTCAGCTGTACCATGCGACTTTCTTCTGCGTAAAATCGGTGATTTGAGGAAGAGAGCAGCAAAAATTGCGCGCAATTGTGCTTGACTTAAAAAAACTGAAGCATATGCCAATAAACCAAGAAAAAGACACTCATGTCTGCTATCTGATAGTGCCACATACACAGATGCATTGTCGCAAAGAAAGCACAGGACAGGGATACACAAATTTCCTTAGGTGAGCAGGGAAAAGGCTTAAGTCCTCAGGAATAATAGCAGTCACTGGACATCGCTACGCGGCAAACACAAGATAACAACAAGATAATAGCGGCGGGTACAATCGCAACACTGCTAAACAAGCCCCAACATGCCATCATGACGTCGCAAACCAGAAAAAAATAAGCACGCGTGCGCAGCTCAGGAATGCACAAGCAGAGGTGCTTTATAGGAATTTCTACTCCACACACTCAGATACCAGCATTTCTGCACAAATACCTATAACGGCTGACTTCCTCAACATATCGAGGAAAGCGAATACTGACACTCAACATATAACAAAAAACAAACAAATTCCATTCTCATGAACTCTCCTCTGCCGAGCGGCTTTCTCCTGCTCTACCTGGATGCTGACTGTTTCCCCTCATCTACATTCTGAGTAAAAGCCGTGAAAGGAGAAAAGAACCGCGAAAAATTACACGCATTTGTGCTCCAATAGCTGTAACTGCAAGAAACCGTAGCGCACGCCAATACACTGAGAAAAAGACACCCATTTCTGCCACCAGATAATTCTTGCATAATGCCACATACACAGCCGCATTGCCCTTGCGTAAAGAAAGCACAGGACAGGGATGCACAAATATCCTTAGGTGAGCAGGGAAAAGGCTTAAGACCTCAGGTCACCACACATCGCCACGCGGCTAGCACAACATGACACCAACAACATACTAGCGGCGGGAAGAACTGCAACACTGCTAAACAAGTCTAGACATGCGACATCGAATGCGAAAACACTGGTGATCGGGGAAAAGGCCTAAGCCTGCGGCGGATCATCATAGAGCATACACAACTTCATTTTTCTATTTTGCGTAAACTAAACGCGGTCTGCTTGGAAAACGACGTACAAATTTTCTTAGGGAGCAGAGAAATATATAAATTTGTACTCCGTGCTCAGATACCAGCATTTCTGCTCAAAAACCTTCAAAATTAAGCACTGCTTACTTCGTCAAGATATCGAACACCCAACAAAATCAAACAAACAAACAACCCCACTTCCACTGGTAGAACACTATTCAGCTTTTATGCAGGAGGCTTTCTTATACATAAAAAGTAGAGAAAATAAGAAAAGAGCAGCGAAATATTACACGCACTTTTGCTCGCATAGCTATAAAAGAAATAAATAAATAAAAGAACGACGCACACGCTAATAAACTGTGACAAAGACACCCTTTTCTGCTATCAGATAATTATTGCATAATGCTAAATACTCATTTGCATTGGCCCTGCGTGAAGAAAGCACAGGACAGGGATACACAATCTATCTTAAGCGAGCACGGAAGGTCACTTCTACTCGAACAGCTTAATACCATAAAGTCTGAATTTTTGCAAAGAAAATAAAGCCTGAACAGCGCTACGAAGGTGACAGACACATACTATCAAACAAACAAACAAACACTTCTTCGAGTCTGTATTATCTTTTAAAAAATAACGAAAGCACACATAAAAAATCAAATCGGCTAGGTAGCCTACCAGACGTTGTGCCTTAAAGTTGGCTGCACGCAATGCGCGGAAGCATGCTGTGAAGCCAACTTGCGGTTTTGCTGGATGCACATGAAGTCCGATTCCAATTGGAAATCGCGCTAAGGACGTGCCAAACGTGGAATTTTCGCAAGATTAATCCCAATACCTGGAATTCTGTTCATTTTAGCGAGAATGCTAGCGCTTGTGCTCCATTATTTTCTGAATAATGTTATTATTTTCTGTTATTTTGTTATCTATCTATCTGTTATCTATTGTTATTTTCTGTGTTATTATAATTATTTTCTGAATTCTGGCTTCCTGAATTTCTCGATTATAAAATTTTCGAATACGAATAGGGTTCGAATATCAACAATATTCGAACAATATTCGAATATTCGCACACCTCTAGTGAATACTGACACTCAACGATATATAACAAAAAACAAACAAATTCCATTCTCATGAAATCTCCTCTGCCGAGCGGCTTTCTCCTGCTCTACCTGGATGCTGACTTTTTCCCCCTCACCTACATTCTGAGTAAAAGCCGTGACAGAAGAAAAGAACCGCGAAAAATTACACGCATTTGTGTCACAGGACAGGGATACACAAATTTCCTTAAGTGAGCAGGGAAAAGGCTTAAGTCGTACCGCTCAGGAATAATCGGAGAATCACCGCTTATCGCTACGCGGCTAGCGTTTGAACAGCGCTACGAACGTGACAGATACATACTTACAAACAAACAAACAAACAAACACTTCTATTCATTTCTATTGATAAAGGCGTAAACCACACTACAAGAACAAAGCACGCTGCTTCAGGAAAGCGTATCAAATGCATCGCAACAGGACCGGCTCTCATAAAATAGCCTGCCCAAAACGAAGACTTCACCAGGTTCACGAGGTAATTCCATTAAAAACGCTCTCGATCTATCCTACAGACAGCAATGCAAGCGCTGCTACCCTTATTTTTTAAGCCACTATTCCACGCAATAGTACATAAATGTATCACTCGTGTCACATGGAAAGGCACACACAAATAACTTACTTGTCAAGTGGGATCCCTGGTTCAGGAAAGCGCGCGCGCCCGCGCGCACACATACACAGACACACACTCACATTTTCACACTCACAAACACAAAGTCTATTCTCACAACCACATAAATCCATATTATTCCTCAGGTCAATAATTATCCTACCATCGTCCAAAGATGGCTCACTCTTGTATGCGATCGCAAAGCGATAGGTCCTCGTTCCGGATGTAATAGGATATCGCCACTCGGCCGACGCGAACCAAAAAAGAAAGAAAGGAATGTGCGTTCGCTATACCTCCACAAAGAAAACGGTGCCGTGCTTCTACGCAGCGCTCATCATACAGGAGTGAATTGTCTTCTTCGTTTTCCTTTTATTTTCTTGCACCCATCTTTCATGCGATACCATGCGATGCATCACCCATATGCGATAAATCTTTTATTCCAGCGCCACCAGACCCAAGCAGGGTACCCAAGCTTGCAGCCAGCGATGCTGGAATGATTATTTTATTTGATTTCATTTCATTTTGAGTCATTATCGGCTCACCTATTTAGTGAAGACCTATGAACACATGTTAAGTGGTTTGGTTTAAAAATGATGAGAGCTACAGTGTGTAGCGAATGATGTTCACATTTGTCCGTTCTGCTCTATAGTATTCTTGCAAAATATATGGGTGCAAGAAAATAAAAGGAAAACGAAGAAGACAATTCACTCCTGTATGATGAGCGCGGCGTAGAAGCACGGCACCGTTTTCTTTGTGGAGGTATAGCGAACGCGCATTCCTTTCTTTCTTTTTTGGTTCGCGTCGGCCGAGTGGCGATATCCTATTACATCCGGAACGAGGACCTATCGCTTTGCGATCGCATACAAGAGTGAGCCATCTTTTGACGATGGTAGGATAATTATTGACCTGAGGAATAATATGGATTTATGTGGTTGTGAGAATAGACTTTGTGTTTGTGAGTGTGAAAATGTGAGTGTGTGTCTGTGTATGTGTGCGCGCGGGCGCGCGCGCTTTACTGAACCAGGGATCCCACTTGACAAGTAAGTTCTTTGTGTGTGCCTTTCCATGTGACACGAGTGATACATTTATGTACTATTGCGTGGAATAGTGGCTTAAAAAATAAGGGTAGCAGCGCTTGCATTGCTATCTGTAGGATAGATCGAGAGCGTTTTTAATGGAATTACCTCGCGAACCTGGTGAAGTCTTCGTTTTGGGCAGGCTATTTTATGAGAACCGGTCCTGTTGCGATGCATTTGATACGCTTTCCTGAAGCAGCGTGCTTTGTTCTTGTAGTGTGGTTTACGCCTTTATCAATAGAAATGAATAGAAGTGTTTGTTTGTTTGTTTGTTTGTTTGTTTGTAAGTATGTATCTGTCACGTTCGTAGCGCTGTTCAAGCGCTAGCCGCGTAGCGATAAGCGGTGATTCTCCGATTATTCCTGAGCGGTACGACTTAAGCCTTCTCCCTGCTCACTTAAGGAAATTTGTGTATCCCTGTCCTGTGACACAAATGCGTGTAATTTTTCGCGGTTCTTTTCTTCTGTCACGGCTTTTACTCAGAATGTAGGTGAGGGGGAAAAAGTCAGCATCCAGGTAGAGCAGGAGAAAGCCGCTCGGCAGAGGAGAGTTCATGAGAATGGAATTTGTTTGTTTTTTGTTATATATCGTTGAGTGTCAGTATTCACTAGAGGTGTGCGAATATTCGAATATTGTTCGAATATTGTTGATATTCGAACCCTATTCGTATTCGAAAATTTTATAATCGAGAAATTCGAATATTCGAAAATTTCGAATAATGGAGCACAAGCGCTAGCATTCCCGCTAAAATGAACAGAATTCCAGGTATTGGGATTAATCTTGCGAAAATTCCACGTTTGGCACGTCCTTAGCGCGATTTCCAATTGGAATCGGACTTCATGTGCATCCAGCAAAACCGCAAGTTGGCTTCAGAGCATGCTTCCGCGCATTGCGTGCAGCCAACTTTAAGGCACAACGTCTGGTAGGCTACCTAGCCGATTTGATTTTTTATGTGTGCTTTCGTTATTTTTTAAAAGATAATACAGACTCGAAGAAGTGTTTGTTTGTTTGTTTGTTTGATAGTATGTGTCTGTCACCTTCGTAGCGCTGTTCAGGCTTTATTTTCTTTGCAAAAATTCAGACTTTATGGTATTAAGCTGTTCGAGTAGAAGTGACTTTCCGTGCTCGCTTAAGATAGATTGTGTATCATTGTCCTGTGCTTTCTTCACGCAGGGCCAATGCAAATGAGTATTTAGCATTATGCAATAATTATCTGATAGCAGAAAAGGGTGTCTTTGTCACAGTTTATTAGCGTGTGCGTCGTTCTTTTATTTATTTTTTGTCTTTTATAGCTATGCGAGCAAAAGTGCGTGTAATATTTCGCTGCTCTTTTCTTATTTTCTCTACTTTTTATGTATAAGAAAGCCCCCTGCGTAAAAGCTGAATAGTGTTCTACCAGTGGAAGTGGGGCTCTTTGTTTGTTTGATTTTGTTGGGTGTTCGATATCTTGACGAAGTAAGCAGTGCTTAATTTTGAAGGTTTTTGAGCAGAAATGCTGGTATCTGAGCACGGAGTACAAATTTATATATTTCTCTGCTCCCTAAGAAAATTTGTACGTCGTTTTTCAAGCAGACTGCGTTTAGTTTACGCAAAATAGAAAAATGAAGTTGTGTATGCTCTATGATGATCCGCCGCAGGCTTAGGCCTTTTCCCCGATCACCAGTGTTTTCGCATTCGATGTCGCATGTCTAGACTTGTTTAGCAGTGTTGCAGTTCTTCCCGCCGCTAGTATGTTGTTGGTGTCATGTTGTGCTAGCCGCGTGGCGATGTGTTGTGACCTGAGGTCTTAAGCCTTTTCCTGCTCAGCTAAGGATATTTGTGTATCCCTGTCCTGTGCTTTCTTTACGCAAGGGCAATGCGGCTGTGTATGTGGCATTATGCAAGAATTATCTGGTGGCAGAAATGGGTGTCTTTTTCTCAGTGTATTGGCGTGCGCTACGGTTTCTTGCAGTTACAGCTATTGGAGCACAAATGCGTGTAATTTTTCGCGGTTCTTTTCTCCTTTCACGGCTTTTACTCAGAATGTAGATGAGGGGAAACAGTCAGCATCCAGGTAGAGCAGGAGAAAGCCGCTCGGCAGAGGAGAGTTCATGAGAATGGAATTTGTTTGTTTTTTGTTATATGCTGAGTGTCAGTATTCGCTTTCCTCGATATGTTGAGGAAGTCAGCCGTTATAGGTATTTGTGCAGAAATGCTGGTATCTGAGTGTGTGGAGTAGAAATTCCTATAAAGCACCTCTGCTTGTGCATTCCTGAGCTGCTGTGTGCGCGCGCGTGCTTATTTTTTTCTGGTTTGCGACGTCATGATGGCATGCTGGGGCTTGTTTGGCAGTGTTGCGATTGTACCCGCCGCTATTATCTCGCTGTTGTTTTTATCTTGTGTTAGCCGCGTAGCGATGTCCAGTGACTCTGCTATTATTCCTGAGGACTTAAGCCTTTTCCCTGCTCACCTAAGGAAATTTGTGTATCCCTGTCCTGTGCTTTCTTTGCGACAATGCATCTGTGTATGTGGCACTATCAGATAGCAGACATGAGTGTCTTTTTCTTGGTTTATTGGCATATGCTTCAGTTTTTTTAAGTCAAGCACAAGTGCGCGCAATTTTTGCTGCTCTCTTCCTCAAATCACCGATTTTACGCAGAAGAAAGTCGCATGGTACTGCTGAGAAGAGGGTTTCTCTGATTGTTTGTTAGATGTTGTTAGGAGCTCGGTATGTTGAGGAAGTCAGCTGTATCCGTGAAGAAATGCTTGCATCTGAGCGCAGGATAGGAATTCCTGAAGCACGGCACCCTCAGTGTAAATTAATTATTTTGGATGTGAGTCTGCTTCCCTGCATGACAAGGCTGAAATGGGAAGAGAGAAAAAATTGGAGCCCTTCATTAATAGCGATCGAAGTAATAGGGCAATTATAGTTTCCATAGAAAGCAGAATTTTAATGGGCTCCTAAAATTATAGTTTTGTAGTGGTTTTTCTAAACTGCAATGCAATAATCATTAATATAGTATACGAATGCCATCGTGTTCCCGTAAAGGCGTTCTGTCTTGTGCTTTCGCGCCTTTTTACTCGCAATGCGCGAAAGGAACGTTGCCCCCCAGGCTTCCGCGCCTTTTTGCTCGCAGGTGTAGCCTCAGACAACGAATGTATGAGCATAGAAAGCGTCATGTATTACATAAGCCTGGAGGTGATGTTGAGTGGTCTCACTTAATATTTTAAAAGAGCAGTGGCAGTTTACTGTAATTCTAATGACCATGATGAGCCTTTGGGGTGAAAATCGTTAATATGCGGGGTGCTTTTTTGTTGAATTTTAATGAGAGAATCAATGTCATTAAGAGTAGGACAAAGGGAATAATCTTGCGATTCAATAAATAATAGGAGTCTTTGCTGGTGTCTTCTTCAGACAGGATGTGATGACGTCACGCAGCCTGTAGCAATGCATTGACCGTTACTGGAAAAAAGTGTGGCAATAGAAAAATAGTGTGTATTGTCCTGGGCAGGTTTATGATGAGCACTGTTTTTGAATAAGAGGAGTGCGTGTGCTTAGAAATAGTTTGATGCTGGTTTCCTTCTTTGTTTCTTTTCGCTTTTTCCCCCCTTGTCTGACAAACATGTGCTGACACGCCTGGGCTTGTTCTGACATGCTTTCCTTCTACATGTAGCTTTTTTCTTTTTCTACAAGGAATATTCTTGACGATAGTGCTGCCTTGAATGGGAGTAGAGCTATTCTTAATAATTTTGCGATTCATTTAGTTCAGAGAGTAACCGCGAGGGGGACAGGTGTGTGACTTTATGTCTTGCTGAACCATTTTTTTTCCTGTACAGTAAGACTTTGGGAATGAAATGCTACAATCTCCTCTTGTCTATGGTGTTTTTCTGCAATAGTTCCCTATGCAATCATTATAGTAGAATAAAGGAAATAATCTAGGGATAGTGATTCAATAAACAACAGGTGCCCTGTCTAGAGCGTACGCGTCCTTGAGCCACGCACCTGCATGATGGCGTCATACCGAGAGACTATTGTTTCAGGTTGACCTTGTCTAGAGGAGCATTAGTGGAAAAAAACTGTGTAGCCCTGAGACAATAGGATGACGTCACGACCAATGAGAAGGGCCTGTAGGGGCGCAAGGATTCACTTCTCTCTTGGACACTGACGGGTCTCGACACGCAAATTCTGCTCCTGGCGTTGGCCGTCAGTGGAAGAGCGTAGCTTCGGTGGGGTTCTGTCTGCCTCTGATGGGGTGCGGATGTGTGGTTCGTCACTGGTGAATGGTGTTCGACGATGCAGGTGGATTTTGTGACGAGCGGATTTACAATGAGGGAATGCTGTGAACGGGAAAATGATGGTGAGTGCCTTTTTCACTCTGTTCAAGTGTTTGTTTTCTCTGTTGCCCAGCAGTCGTACAATTTGTGCTGACGTGTTCTGACATGCCCCGATATGCATGCTTTCCTGTCTTGACGTTTTGTAATTTTTCTCTTTTGACAAGAACATTGTTGTCGTGACGATAGTGCTGCCCTGAGTTCTGTGCTCCTGTTTACCCGTACTCTGTGTTGATTTGTTGAGTACCTAGTCCTCTTATTTGCCGTTGATGGAGTTATGTGTTAGGATATTTTGTTCTTTTGCAAGTCTCATTTAGAAAGACTTTGGAATTCCTACGATCAGCTTTCATGCATGGTGCTCTTCTGCAATAGTTTCCTATTCAATCGTTATAGAACAATAAAGGAAATAATCTTGGGATAGTGATTCAATAAATAATATGTCCCCTGTCTAGAGCGTACGCGTCCTTGAGCCACGCAGCTGCATGATGACGTACTGTGGCTTCATTGTAGATTGACCAAAGGAGCATTAGTGGAAAAAAGACAGGGTAGCCCTGAGACAATAGGATGATGTCACGACCAATGAGAACGGCCAGCAGGGGGCGCAGGAATGCTCTTCTCTCTTAGCCTCACAACCAATGAGAATGGCCAGCAGGGGGCGCAGGAATGCTCTTCACTCTTAGCCTCTCGGAGGTGGTCGCCCCAGAGGGCGCTAGGAGCGCGTATGCGTAGCGGCCGCGGAGCGGCGCCCCAGTCAGTTTCTCTCCGGCTGTCGCGGAAAGCAGACGTGCGCTCCCCGCGCTTGCTCAGTTTCTGGCTGGCTGTCACGGAGAGCAGTCGCATCGGTCTGCGCTCCTGCTGTGGTGAGGTGATTTGTTGTGTAACTAATGCTTTCGCCAACTTTGTTCCCGCTTTGTTTGCGATTTTCGTGCCTGTGCTGGTTGCTGTTGTCCGGGCATCCCCGCCGTTTTCTATCTTCTTCTGCCTTGGGACCGGGAGTGGCGCTGGCGTGATTCTTAATAATTTTGTTGTGAGATTAGTTGAGAAAGTAACCGCTAGGGGGTGCAGCTGTGGGGCTTTATACAGGAGAAAAAAACCATTACGAGTCAGTTTCTGCCTGCCTCTCGGATGGAGCAGTCGCATGGTTCTGCGCTCCTGTTGTGGTGGGATCATTTGTTGTGTAACTAGTTCTATTTTCTTGTTAGCTATTGATGGTTTGCATACTCTTGCTTTCCCAGCCTCTGTATTACGAGTGTTTTTCTCCTTGCATGTCCAGAGCTGTCCTAACTTGCCCAGACATGCCATGATGACGTCACAGCTGACGTCACAGGATGTCCGGAACTGGTGCTGCGATGCTTTGCAACCTGCCTCCGTGCTCCGTCGCCCAGCGACAGTCAGCGGCCGTTCCGGACCGCTTTCTACAAGATGGCGTCGTTGATCTTCAACTAAACTCCTTCTCTCCACTCAATTTCTATCTTTTCATTTTATTTTCTACCTATTTTTTATTTTTTATCAGCTCAAGTAGCCGGAAACTCACACAGTGGTCTGGACGTGTCTTAGATGATCCCCAATTAGTGTAATGACTCTCTGGAGGGTCCTGATTAATGTGGGGGGTCCCAATTAGCTCTAATTGCTAATTAATGGCGTCCAGGCGACTGTGTGACTTGCCGGCTTCTTGAGCTGATCCCATACTACTACCGTGGTCATCCGCCCGAATGCATGGTAACATCGCGCCCCGCCCTGTAGTGCCATAATGATGATTGTGGAGATGTCCTTCTTGTTTAAGCCCATGTCTAGGAGGATATCGGCGCTGGCACGGGCCCAAATCCCCCTAAAAGATAGGGTGACGCTTGAAACGATGGGGTCTTGTCCTGTGCCACGTACATGATCACATACCTCCGGTCGGTTATACTTTAAAACTTCGTGCCCGTGGGCCAACTCAAGGGCTATCCCTGTGGCCACTATCTGTGCGTCGAGCACAAAAGTGTGATCGTCCATTTTCGCGACGAGATCAGGCTTGATGACGCCCTGCGTGGCCCAAATGATAGGTTCTATTTGGGTTTCCCATCCGAGCTCCCGCAGTCTCTTGTTCACGAATTTAACGATGTTGTCGTGTGGGCGGGTTCGTGCTCCATGCGTCCTATGGCACGTCTGGAGGATATCGTTTCATGGGACTGACAACCCGCCCGACATGTCTTCTCCACCTCCAGTCCTCTGCCGGATCTTGTTCGGCACAGGAGGGCGTTCACTCTCAGCTTGATGGCGTCGATGAATTGGCGACCATTCATAATCCGGGTTCCCTCCGCCACCCAAGAATGAGCGAAGCGAACTAGTGAGGCGTCGGTTAAGGCTTTTCCGTCGATCAACTGGTATAATCTTCGGCACCAATATTTCTTCACGGCTGCCATAGTACGAAGGAGGCGGTTGTCGAAAGTCGAAGCCGCTTCGGCTCTCCTTAAGATGTTCATCATACACGATGTAGTAGTTGCCTCCCTTACCACTGGATGGGAGGACTCTCGTAGATTCAGCACCCTGGCTCGTTGTTGCGTTGGCACATTAGTCCGCAAGGCAGGGATCCCGAGGCCACCGCCCGCCACTGGGGCGTGGAAGTACGCCACCAGGGTGTCGTGGGGCAGTTTGATCCAGCGGCGGCCGGCGGCTCTGATGTTCGTGTCAAGTCTATCGAGGAGCTCCCTCGACCAATGCCCCCGCACCAGGCGGTGGAAGAGCCTGGGTAGGAGATAGTCTCTCAATACCACCAAACGTTGTTGTGGCTTGAGTGGTGCCCGCTGGACGCGCTGTAGAAGATCCGACAGTTCCTGCGTTGGAGGCGATGGTCTGCCTGTCAAGGTGAAATGAACACCAAGATATTTCCATGTAAAGTTGGGTTCTGCTGCCGGTATTGGGTTGCCTGCGACCTTGAATGTCCTTGCGGAGTCAACCTTCGTCTTTTTATCCCGACCTGAGTACAGTAGCGCCACGGTGAAGGTTTTCGCGGGATTGATGTTAAGGCCTCGCGACGCTAGGTAGGTGGCAGCCTCGTGGAGACGGTGCTGGAGTCCAACGGGGGAGGACGCGACCAGAATTAGGCCTGAGTCGGACTTCCGCTCGGGCGAGAACTTGATATTCCTCGACAGACCATTTATGCTTAACCCGCTGGGTGTTGATGGATTGGTGGTAGGACACGGGATGTTCCGCCCGACGGTGGAGGCTTAAGCCTCTCTTGCTGGAGAAATTCGAGCCGCATTCCGGACAAGTGTTTAAAGCCGCCCTCGGTGCTGGGCCCTCTGATGAGGTTGAGGCGGAAACACTCGATGACAGTTGTTGTACTGTTTCGGGACGGTCCCGATGGTCCCGACGGTCATTGGTGCTGGTGTAACTCGTCACAGCTGGATGTAGATGGACTTCCCCCATGTGGGGTATCTGCTGTGCAGGAAGACTGGAGACCGGGGCTAGCTCCTCAATGGGGTAATGATGGTAGGTGGCATGCACCCGCAGGCCTCCTGTAGTAGTAAAAGTTCGTCCACAGGAACAGGTGAAATTGCCAGGGCTTGAGCAATGTTGTTGATGTTGGGCCGGTGTGGGCTGGTCCGTTGGGCGCAGGTTCGCACTGGGAGTCTGCGTCGCTCGACGCTGGCTACCCCTTTGATTTGTTTCTGCTGTTGCACCCAGTGAGTTTTCCGCCGACTCGGGTTGGCAGCACAGGTCCGCGGGGGGTAGGCCAGAGCTCCGTCAGTTCCCTGCCCCGCCGAAGCGGTACCAGGGGTAACAGGTAGCACCACGAGAAGGTGGAGTTGACCATTTCCATGGGAGAGGCTACGTGTTACGCATCACCACGGCTTGCAGCGGGCATCGTATGACCCCTAACCGCACACACGAGGCGCCAGCGCCCAATTCACTGGGTGACAGACCGCCGCAACACGGTCCCGCTAATGGCGACAGGCACGTACGGACCCTTTCCTGTCCCTCAACACCTGCCTCCTAGTCGCTGGATAACAAGGGGCAGCCAACCACCCCCGGCATTGAGACAAGAGTCGTCCCCTCCTCTTGTCGGGCTTCCATGTTGCTGGATAACAGGGGGAAGCCACTCGCCCCCAGCCTATGGTGAGAGGTTACCCGAAAGAGAGTCATAGTTACTCCCGCCGTTTACCCACAATACAATACGAAAGAACACAATATTTCCTCCCACCGTTACACCGCACTTTGTGACTTTTCTTCTCTGATGCACGATTTCAATCTGAAGAAATTCTAGAAATGCTTGGAGTGGCGTTGATTTGGCTAAAACCATCATGCACCCCGAAAAACGGGATTAAAAACCTTAACTGGCAACTTGTAGGCCAGGGAAGCCTGACGGCAACCCTAACTATTGTCATCTAGGCTTCAAGTGCCGGTCAAGGCTACTTTAAAACCCAGAAATAATTAAAGAGAATAAAGTAAAACCATGCCGGCAAGGCTAAAAATTAATTCAACAATAGAGAGCGTAAACGTGCAATGTTGATCGGTATCCACTCTTGTACAAAATACCGCATACACGCGTGCATAGTCAGCACACAAAAATGAAAAGAATCGCCTAGAGTTTGAAAATAATTAAACGATAGAAAGTGTAAACGTGCAAACTTGATCAGGGATCCACTGTTGTCCCAAATACTGAATACACGCGTGTATAATCTGCACACGAAAATAAAAAGAATTGCCTAGAGTTTGAAAATAATTAAACGATAGAAACTTAAACGTGCAATGTTGATCGGGATTCACTGTTGTACAAAATACCGCATACACGCGTGTATAGTCTGCACACGAAAATGAAAAGAATCTCCTAGAGTCTGAAAATAATTCAACGATAGTAAGTGTAAATGTGCAAAGTTGATGAGGGATCCACTCTTCTCCCCAATACTGCATACACGCGTGTATAGTCCGTACACGAAAATGAAAAGAATCACCTAGAGTTGGAAAATAATTCAACTATAGAAAGTGTAAACGTGCGAAGTTGATCAGGGACGCACTGTTGTCCCAAATAGTTCATACACGCGTGCATCGTTCGCACGCAAAAATAAAAAGAATCGCCTAGAGTCTGAAAATAATTCAACGATAGAAAGTGTAAATGTGCAAAGTTCATGAGGGATTCACTCTTGTACAAAATATCGCATACATGCGTGTATAGTCTGCACACGAAAAATGAAAAGAATCTCCTAGAGTCTGAAAATAAATTCAACGATAGAAAGTGTAAATGTGCAAAGTTGATGAGGGATCCACTCTTGTCCCCAATGCTGCATACACGCGTGTATAGTCCGTACACGAAAATGAAAAGAATCACCTAGAGTTTGAAACTAATTCAACGATAGAAAGTGTAAACGTGCGAAGTTGATCAGGGATCCAGTGTGGTCCCAAATACTGCATACACGCGTGTATAGTCCGTACACGAAAATGAAAAGAATCGCCTAGAGTTTGAAAATAATTCAACGATAGAAAGCGTCAACGTGCAATGTTGATCGGGATCCACTCTAGTACCAAATACCGCATACACGCGTGTATAGTCCGCACACGAAAATAAAAAGAATCACCAAAGTTTGAAAATAATTCAACGATAGAAAGCGTAAACGTGCAAAGTTGATCAAGAATCCACTCTCTTCCCAAATACTGCATACACGCGTGTATAGTCCGCAAAAAAATAAAAGGAATTGCCCAGAGTTTGAAAGTAATTCAAAGATAGAAAGTGTAAACATGCAAAGTTGATCAGGAATCCACTCTTGTCCCAAATACTGCATACACGCGTGTATAGTCCGCACACGAAAATAAAAAGGATCGCCTAGAGTTTGAAAATAATTAAACGATAGAAAGTGTAAACGTGCGACGTTGATCAGGGATCCACTCTTGTACAAAATACCGCATGCACGCGTGTATGGTCTGAACAGGAAAATAAAAAGAATCACCAAGAGTTTGAAAATAATTCAACGATAGAAAGTCTAAACGTGCGAAGTTGATCAGGGATTCACTCTTTCCCAAATACTGCATACACGCGTGTATAGTCCGCACACGAAAATAACAAGAATCGGCCAGAGCTTGAAATTAATTCAGCGATAGAGAGCGTAAACGTGCAATGTTGATCGGCATCCACTCTTGTGGAAAATACCGTATACACGCGTGCATAGTCAGCACACAAAAATGAAAAGAATCGCCTAGAGTTTGAAAATAATTCAACGATAGAACGTGTAAACGTGCAAACTTGATCAGGGATCCACTGTTGTCCCAAATACTGAATACACGCGTGTATAATCCGCACACGAAAATAAAAAGAATTGCCTAGAGTTTGAAATTAATTAAACGATAGAAACTTAAACGTGCAATGTTGATCGGGATCCACTCTTGTACAAAATACCGCATACACGCGTGTATAGTCTGCACACGAAAATGAGAAGAATCTCCTAGAGTCTGAAAATAATTCAACGATAGAAAGTGTAAATGTGAAAAGTTGATGAGGGATCCACTCTTGTCCCAAATACTGCATACACGCGTGTATAGTCCGCACACGAAAATAAAAAGGATCGCCTAGAGTTTGAAAATAATTCAACGATAGAAAGTGTAAACGTGCAAAGTTGATCAGGGATGCACTCTTGTACCAAATACCGCATGCACGCGTGTATAGTCCACACACGAAAACAGAAACAATCATCTAGAGTTTGAAAATAATTCAACGGTAGAAAGCGTAAACGTGCAATGTTGATCGGGATTCACTCTAGTACCAAATACCGCATACACGCGTGTATAGTCCGCACACGAAAATAAAAAGATTCACCTAGAGTTTGAAAATAATTAAACGATAGAAAGCGTAAACGTGCAATGTTGATCAGGATCCACTCTTGTACAAAATGCCGCATACACACGTGTATAGTCCGCACACGAAAATAAAAAGAATCGCCTAGAGTTTGAAAATAATTCAACGATAGAAAGTGTAAACGTGCGAAGTTGATCAGGGATCCACTCTTGTCCCGAATACTGCATAAACGCGTGTATAGTCCGCACACGAAAATAAAAAGAATCGCCTAGAGTTTGAAAATAATTCAACGATAGAAAGTGTAAATGTGCAAAGTTGATCGGGATCCACTCTAGTACCAAATACCGCATACACGCGTGTATAGTCCGCACACGAAAATAAAAAGAATCGCCTAGAGTCTGAAAATAATTCAACGATAGAAAGTGTAAACGTGCAAAGTTGATCAGGGATCCACTCTCTTCCGAAATACTGCATACACGCGTGTATAATTCGCACACAAAAAATAACAATAATCGCCTAGTTCGAAAATAATGCAACGACAGAAAGCGTAAACGTGCAATGTTGATCGGGATCCACTCTTGTACAAAATACCGCATGCACGCGTGTATGGTCTGAACACGAAAATTACAAGGATCACCAAGAGTTTGAAAATAATTCAACGATAGAAAGTCTAAACGTGAGAAGTTGATCAGGGATCCACCCTTTCCCAAATACTGCATACACGCGTGTATAGTCCGCACACGAAAATAAAAAGGATCGCCTAGAGTTTAAAATAATTCAACCATAAAAAGTGTAAATGTGCAAAGTTGATCGGGATACACTGTTGTACAAAATATCGCATACACGCGTGTATAGTCCTGCACACGAAAATAAAAAGAATCGCCTAGAGTTTGAAAATAATTCAACGATAGAAAGTGTAAACGTGGAAACTTGATCAGGGATGCACTCTTGTACCAAATACCGCATACACGCGTGTATAGTCCACACACGAAAATAGAAAGAATCTCCCTAGAGTTTGAAAATAATTCAACGATAGAAAGTGTAAACGTGCGAAGTTGATAAGGGATCCACTCTTGTCCCAAATACTGCATGAACGCGTGTATAGTCCTCACACGAAAATAGAAAGAATCGCCTAGAGTTTGAAAATAATTCAACGATAGAAAGTGTAAACGTGCAAAGTTGATCAGGGATCCACTCTCTTCAGAAATACTGCATACACGCGTGTATAATTCGCACACAAAAAATAAAAAGAATCGCCTAGAGTTTGAAAATAATTCAACGATGGAAAGTGTAAACGTGTAAAGTTGATCAGGGAGCCACTCTTGTACCAAATACCGCATACACGCGTGTATAGTCCGCACACGAAAATAGAAAGAATCACCTAGAGTTTGAAAATAATTCAACGATAGAAAGTGTAAACGTGCGAAGTTGATCAGGGATCCACTCTTGTCCCAAATACTGCATAAACGCGTCTATAGTCCTCACACGTAAATAAAAAGAATCACCTAGAGTTTGAAAGTAATTCAACGATAGAAAGTGTAAATGTGCAAAGTTGATCGGGATTCACTCTTGTTCAAAATACCGCATACACGTGTGTATAGTCTGCACACGAAAGTGAAAAGAATCGCCTAGAGTTTGAAAATAATTAAACGGTAGACAGCGTAAACGTGCAAAGTTGATCAATGATCCACTCTCTTCGCAAATACCGCATACACGCGTGTATAATCCGCACACGAAAATAGAAAGAATCACCTTGAGTTTGAAAATAATTCAACGATCGAAAGTGTAAACGTGCGAAGTTGATCAGGGATGCACTCTTGTCCCAAATACTGCATAAACGCGTGTGTAGTCCTCACACGAAAATAAAAAGAATCGCCTAGAGTTTGAAAATAATTCAACGATAGAAAGTGTAAATGTGCAAAGTTGATCGGGATTCACTCTTGTACAAAATACCACATACACGCGTGTATAGTCTGCACACGAAAATGACAAGATTCGCCTAGATTTTGAAAATAATTCAACGATAGAAAGTGTAAACGTGCAATGTTGATCAGGATC